>NW_021620197.1:314849-358510 GCF_004785775.1 Grammomys surdaster | reverse complement strand
GAGAGAGAGAGAGAGAGAGAGAGAGAGAGAGAGAGAGAGAGAGAGAGTTATCTTTAATCTACCACCAGCTCCCTCTTTATCAAATTAGCACCACAGCAATTTCTTGAGAACTCTTAGTTCCAGGACCCTCAGAGATATAGAATCCTTGCATGCTCAAGTCCTTTGCATGAAATTGTATGATAATTCCATATAGCCTATGTAAAGCATGTTCAAACACCTCCAGATAACATGGGGAATACTATGCAAACATTATTCAAATAACTGTTTATTCTGCACATGTACTTTAGAAATTAGTTTTCCTCTGTAGTCCAGATCAATCCACAGCTGGCTGGATCTACAGTGGTAACCAGTGGGGACAGAAGGTAGATGGCATTTAAACGTTAATAAATGTCTTAATTTTCCTACATTTAGCTTTTTCCTTTTCAGCCTGGGGCCTAATAAGAGTCATCAATCTTAGTTATTAAGTCAAGAAATACCACTATAAAATAAGAGCATCTGTGGTCTCCGCTCAGGAAAATGATTACAAGCTGATTGAAGAGCATTACTTGGGTTTTTCCAAGGAAAAGTGTGTCAAGATAGTTTCTAAAATCCTCAAAAGTCCACAGATTTAGGGATTAGGAACACATCATGATGACAGAGCATATGGCAGGGAGCATCAGGCCCTGGATTCAAACACAACAGTTAAAAACAAAACAAACAAACAAACAAAGCCACACAGCAGCAACAACAATAAAACAAATCAGCCAAATTGTGACAAACCATAAATACACACCATAGCATGGTTTGCTGTCATGCAGTATAGGCTGAAGACAGTGTTAGCTCAGAATTCCAACCAACAGTACAAAAGGCAGGAGAAACAGAAGCTGTGCTTGGCTCATATGGAGACATCTGAAGCTATCCTTAAAGAGGAGGTAGAAGACCATGAATCTACCCAGAAGTACTGAGGCTATTGATTCAAAAAGAACCCCTATCATGTCTGAACGACAAGACTAAACATGCAAGAGTTCCAGATGTCTGACTTTCATTGTTCCGAGCCTTTTGACTGATGCCTTTTTGATACTGGCTCCCTGGTATCTGTGGCTTTTGAAGGAAAATATATTTTACATGAAGTAACTGTGAAGCAAGACACTTCTCTGAACCTATGTGTTATATGGTCACTCTCTGTTTTAGGCCAAGACTTCTTATTCCCCAAACAAGTACTGGGTTCTGGACAGCAAAGATGTGTGATTCACCATGTCCCTCCTGCAGCATCACACAGAGAAAGGAGTCATTGATACTGTGATCTAATGTCAGCTCTAGAAAGTGAGGCTGTACAACTATTATAATTAGTTGGCTGGTACATGTTAAATGTTCACCTGAGCTTGAGAAGTATAATATGATGAAGAACTTTAAACATCTTCCAGAATATGAAGACAACTATGAGTTGATCCAAGAAGTCAAGTGAGCAAAGCTCTGATAGACTAGGATGCTCCTGACAGTAAGCATCTGTTCCTATGGAAATGATTTTATTTTCCTGGGCAGAGAAAGGCTGAAAGTGATATTGGGACAGAAAATAAAAAGACTTACATTCATTCATAAATAGCCAGGAAATTGACAATGACAGAAACACAGATTAAAATGTATGGATACTGGATATTATAAGTGAAAATAATGCAATATGATGTAATATAACAATATAATACTAGATATAATGAGTACTCACAGGGATAAATGCTGCTGTGGGGTTGGACACAGGCATTTGAAGCTCTACATGGGAGTAACCCTTAAGCTCTCTCATAAGTGGTACCAGTAAGAAAGGAATGAAAACTTCAAGCAAGGTAGCATGGTCAGTGACCCCAACCAGGTCTGAAACATGGATTTTTCATAATATCTCTGTCTTAGTACCTCTACAGCAGATGGATGCTAACAAAGCCAATTCACATGGGCAGAGGGTAGTTTCATTGTCTCACAATAAGTAGTAGATTCTTAGCAATATACAGCTAGGGCAGTTAGGTTGCTGTAGTTAGGTGCAACTAGAATACCAAATACTGCATCTTCTGCTTTTCTACCCATGTTTACTTTCTAACTTGACCTAGTCATCTACATTTCTAATTTTTATAAAAGATTAAGTTTGAAAAGCTTAAATATGAGCAACTTAAATTTAAAAGATAAGCGAATAACACTAATGCATAAAGGCTACTTCAGGTAGCTGGGAATTAGCCTTCCAATCTTCCCCATCTTTGGGGACAAGAGTGGAAAATCCTTTCACTCCTTATACCAGCTGTCCATGCTTTTACATGAACTACGAGTCCTACTGAGCACTAAAGAGACGGATCTCTATAGTCCTTTACATGCTGTGGTCTCTACTGCATTCCTTCCTTCTACTGATGACCAAGAGAAGAGGCACAAGTAGCCATTAGTAAATGGTACTTGCATGCAACTCCATGTTTGTTCCCATTCTACAGACAGGAAGCTGAGGCAGAAGTGTACAGACTGTGTGGGGTAGCTTTCCAAGATGCTGCTGCCTGAGTAGAAGAGGAAGCAAGGATTCTAAACTCAACTTCTAAATTCTCTACTTTGGTAGAAAAGCTTAATGATTTTTTGCAGAACAAAGAATTCAATGAGACTATATTATTATTTTTAGTATCCATCATCTTCATAATCATGATCATAATTATCACCATAAGTAATCACTGCAGGTTCCTTAAAATTCAAATTTTCTGTCTCTATGGCTTACATTAGATCTGTGGGTAATGTGTAAGCATGCATTTCCCAACTTGGAAAAATTCTAGGTTTGGGGAAATGGTTGAGGAACTATTGTAAGAAATACATAATAGACAAACTTGCTAATCCGAAAGAGCTGCCAACTCTCTGGGTCAATGCAAAACTGACTCAGCTAATCACTGGAAGACCAATGTGGGTGAAGTCAGCATTATTGCTGATCCCATTCCGATCTGTATTGAGCCATCTGGTTCTGCTTCTTAGGGTGCACACCAGATCCAGCCTCACTTAGTCCCAGAACTGTGGGTAGCAAATCTGAACCTTTCAGTCTCATCCTACATATAGTTTCCATACATGACCTTGAGAGGCTAAAGGGAGTTCATCAACACCAAGAAAGGCATGCTACTGTGAGTCAGATATGAGGAATGTGCAATAAGGCAACCAAGTAATACACATTGTTAATGGAAACAAAATAAACAGATTTAGAGTACATTTTCAAAAGAGAAGGTAACATGGATGATAATTCTGAGCCACCATCCTGAAGAACTTTGACTGGTAGTTACTCACAAGCAGCTAAACGGCCACCTCCTGAAAGAATTTATTGACAAGTTGGTATGGTACAGAAAGCATCTTCTGAATCTTATAACCCTAAAAATACACTGCTACCTGCCTAAATAACTGGAGCTTTCGTGACTTCTCTTCTTTAGCAGGAAACAGACTGAAGACACCTTTCCTCCTAACCACTAATTTTATTGATTGTAACATGGAAGGGAAGGTTTAAAGGGCCTTTCATGGAGGTTTCTCTAGGAATCTGTCTCTACATCTGTCTACATCAAACACCAAACTGCATGCACTGGCAAAGCATACATCCATTGCAGATTCCAAAAGCCATTTGCATTACACTTTTAAACAAGGAAAAGGCTGAGGACTATGTGTGCAGCCCTTAATAGTTAGCAATTCTCATAATACTTATTAAAACAATGACAAGATGACATCAGCAAGAGGCAGAACAGGAAGACCTGGACTCTCTCAACACAGAGATTGCAGCTCCGTGACAGCTCATGGGCAACATCAGAAATTGTGACAGGGCTCTGGCACCTGGGGAATACAATGTCAACCATGGAATACCTGGTGGGAAGATTCACAGTATTGTTTGCCTGAGCCCCAATCTTCAACCTGGCATAGTCAAGAGAAAGCGCAACTCCCAACTTTTCCCCAAGATGAAAAAGATGAAGACTTTGCATTTCTGCCTTGTCTGAATTTAACGTTACCAGAAACAGAGTAAGAGGTCAGATGGCCTCTGAAAACACAGTCAACAAGTATACAATTAATGTTAAGTTGATATCAGTTTGGCCAGCTGAAGGGTGAAGGTGTTTACCATCCTATCTGAGGACCTGAGTTTGAACTACAGAACCCACATGATAAAAGGACAGAACTGAATCCTCTAGGTTGTCTTCTGACCTCCTTATGTGTTAGCATCTGTGTATCTCTCCTAGAAATAAATAATTGCTTAAAATAGGATACACTATGTTATAATTAAAAGATAATGATTGATGATATAACGATCAAGATTCAGTTACATGCTCTTTCCATGAGACACACACTTGAAATACATGACAGAACACAAGCCAAAAGTTAAGTAATTAAAAGCTATTTCATAAATCAGGGACATAATCAGAGTAGTAATGCTAAACTCTGGACAGACAAAGACTATCACAAAATTCAAAGAAGGTCATCACAGAATGAGGAAGTGGGTAGTGAAACAGGGCATAGATATAGCAACTATTAAAAACCATGTGAGTATAATATTAGATTGCTCAGACACACAAGTTAACAGAGAGGATTGAGGAGCAAACCTCATGGTAAAGGGAAGTAGACAACAACAGAATCCAGATTCTCTGGAATTTCACCCCTTAGTGCAAGGATCCTTTCATCCCTGCCTCTCCAGGCTTATTCTTTTTCTTCAGCCTGCTTGCAGGAGACCCTCTTCCTAGTCTACATCCACCTCTTGGTGGAGACCCAAGGACCACCTCAGCTTTCCTTTCCAGGCCGTCTCTTTTCCTTTGTGTCAGGTGCTGATCCAGAGAAACACTTTCTTCCATGAACCCCCAGTGGTCATATTGAACTGGAATGCAGGAAGATGATTTTCCCCTATCCTTTTTGTCCTTCTTTAAAATTTCTCCAGACTTATTCACAACCCCTCCTCCCACACTTCCCCCATATCCTGGGGACTCCACCCCAGGTGGATGTGCACCCAAGGTCTCCCTAGCCCTTTCATCCCTGTCTCTCCAAAGTTATTCTTGATCTTTCTCTCAGTTCACCTCCATTTTATGGGGAATCTAGCTCTCGGTACAGACTCAGGTCTTTCTAGATCTTCCCCAAGCCTTTCCCTGTCTTTTTCTCCTAGCTTTTATGAATTCTTTTCTATCACCCTGAGACCTGCAGAAGACCCATAGTCATCATAAATGTCTAGGATACAAAAAAAGCAAAAGCAATCACAACACACAACACACAACACACACACACACACACACACACACACAGGACCTGATATCAACATAAAGAAACACTTCAATATTGCCTCACAACTCCAGATGTCTACACCGCAACAACAGCAAACTTTAACATAAATAACCAAGACAATATGCTTCCTCTAGAAGCCAGTAATCCTATTGCAGGTGACCAAGAAAAACGCAATGCTGCTGAAGCACAAGACAAGGACTTCAAAATAGCAATTATAACCATGTTAAAGGACTTTAAAGAGGATATGAATACATCTCTAATTTAAAGACCTGAAAATGCAAACAGCGTAATTAAATAAAACAATTTAAATGTGAAAGTAGAATTTAATATAGAAATAGAATCACTAAAGAATACTCAAACTAAAATAAAATTGGAAATGGAAACTTGGGGAGGTTAAACAAGAACCTGAGTTAAGCCCTGCCAAGTATTACAATACATGGAAGAGAGAATCTTAGGTATTGAAGACAAAGTAGAAGAAATTGATAGCTCAGTCAAATAAAGTGTTAAGTCTATAAAAATTTGGGCTCAAATACCAAGGATACATGGGATACTACAAAATGACAAAATCTACACGTAATAGGAATAGAGGAAAAAGAATGAGTTCAGGTCAAAGACAGAGAAAATACAACAAAATCACAGAAGAAAATTTGAAAAGAAAGAAGTGCCAATCAAAGTACAGAATCATACACAACAGTAAATAAACAAGACAAGGAGAAACTTCCCCATGACATATTCATAATAATCATATACAAACCAAAGAAATGATATTGAAAGCTGCAAAGGGAAAAAAAAAGCCCTGTATAAAGGCAGGCCCATTAGAATGATACCTCTCAGTGGAGACTCTGAAAGCCAGAAGGGCCTGAGTGGGTGGATATTCTTCAAACTCTGAGAGACCACAGATGCCAACCCAGAGTATTAAACCCAGTAAAACTATTACTCATAGTTGGCAGAGAACATCCCATGACAAAACCTAAATTTGGTTTGTGGCAATTTCTACCTACCAACCAATCCAGCTCTACAGAGAGCACTAGAGAAAAAACTTCAGTCTGAAGAGGTTAACCACACCCAAGAAGATACAAGAACAAATTATTCAAGAACAATAAATCAAAATTAGGAAAACACCCCACACCATAACAACAAAACAGGAATCAATAAGCACTGCTTTTTGACAACTCACAGAACAGATGGTTCAATTCTCCAATAAAAAGACAAGACTAACAGACTGGATTACAAAGAGGAATCCATATTTCTGCTACATACAAGAAACTTACTTCAACATGAAAAATACATCTTTCAAAGTGAAGGAATGGGAAAAAGGCATTCTAAGTATATGGAACAAAACAAAAGAAACAAACAAACAAAAAGCGAGTGAAGGAGTGAAGTCATTTTAATGTCTGAGGGAAAAAACAACCTCCCCCCAAAAAACCAAAACAAACAACAACAACAAAGGCAGACTTCAAAGCAAAACTAATCATTATTGCATACTAAAAAAAAAAATCTACCAAGAGGATATTGTAATTCTACACATTTATCATCCAAATACAAGGACACCAAAGTTTGTAAAAGAAACAGGACTACGGCTAAAATTACAAATTTAATTTCACACAGTGAAATTCAATACTTCAATGCTACCTTCTCACCAATGCATGTGCCATCCAGACAAAACCAAACATAAAAGTGCTGGAGTTAAATAATGTCATAAATCAAATGGACATAGAAGACAACTACAAAACATTTCACCCAAACACACAAAAATACTTTTTTCCCAGCAGCTCATGGAACTTTCTCCAAATTTGACTAGATAACCGGACAGAAAACAAGTCTTAACAGATATAGGAAAAATATTCAGACCACCTCAGATTATAGCTGGATATCCAAAAACATAAAAAAAACAGAGAGCTTACAAACTCTTGGAAACTGAACAACTCACTTCTGAATGAAAAATGGGTCAAGAGAGAAATCAAGAAAGAAATTTAAAAATTTTTAGAATTGAGTTGAAATTAAGACATGATATAGCCAGACCACTGAAACAATAAAGGCAAGTTATAAGAGGCAGGATCTCAACACCAAATGCTGTATTAAAAAGAAAACAACAACAAAAAAAAAACTGGAGAGCTCTCATAATCCCAGCAACTTAATACCACTAATAACACTTTCTAAACTCTAGAACAATTAGAAATATAACAAAAATAAAAAATCTTAGTACTGAAACCAATTAGATATAAAAAATCAAAACAAATGCCATCAATGACATGAATAGATGGTTCTATGAAAAAAATCATAAAGACTGAGAAAATCTTAGCGATATAAACTAAAAGACAAAGAGAAAATATCTAAACATACAAAATTAGAGATGAAATGGTGTATGTTATAAATGTCATATGGAAAGTTTAGTTAACTATAAGAACATACTTGAAAAATCTGGGGCTGGAGAGATGGCTCAGGGGTTAAGAGCACTGACTGCTCTTCCAGAGGTCCTGAGTTCAATTCCCAGCAACCACATGGTAGATCACAACCATATGTAATGGGATTTGATGATCTCTTCTGGTGTGTCTGAAGACAGCTACAATGTACTCATATAAATAGATCTTAAAAAAAAAGAAAAAAAGAAAAATCTGTACCCCATCAAACTGGAAACCTAAAGGAAATGGATGACTTTCTTCTAATATTCTACCTACCAAAGTTAAATCAAGATCAAGTAAGCAATTTAAACACTCATAACCCCTACACCAACCACAAGTGTTCCAGGGCCAAATGTACAGAATTCTACAAAATCTTCAAGAAGAAATTTTTAAAATTTTTCACAAAACAGAAACTGAAGGAGCATTTCCTTTTTTATTTTTTTAATAGAAGAAAGAGTCTATTTGGGGTTTACAATTTCAGAGAGTAAGAGTACATGACCATCATGTAGAGAACATGGCAATCAGTCATGGCAGTTAGAGCAGTAGCTAGCTGAAAGCTTACATCTTGATCCACAAGCACATGGAAGAGAGAACTAACCAGGTATAGTCTGGATTTAGAAACTTCAAAGTCCACCCCAAGTGACATACTTCTTCTAAGAAGGCCACACTCTCTAATTCTTACCAAAACAGTTCCACCAACAGGGGACCAAGTATTTAAATACATGCGTCAGTGGGTGCCATTTTCATTCAAACCCTCACACAGGCCATTGAACCCTGAGAGTTCCTCAGATCTTGAAGACATTTACATTCTCAAGTTACCCTGAGCATATAACACAGCTAATAACAGTGCAATTATTTTTAATGTCTCTTTTCCATACAAGGCTTTACAGTCCATGAGTATGGAAATAACCTCTGTTTTGTTCATTACTTTCTTTGTAGACCATGGCAGAGGCTACATACAGAAAGACAGCTAAAATACATTTGTGAGACAAGCAATGAATGACTAGCTCTCTGTCACTGAGCAATAGGTATCATATATTTATGAGCTTGGTAATTACCAGTGTACCATGAACACTGAAGAACTTGTCAGGGTAGAAACACAAAAAAGACTTTCAGCATTAGTGGCTCCTGAGGTGTGTTTCACATGACTTTAACTAAGCAGCCATGTTAAGAGGGAAAGAAAATCTGTCTCTAAACTTTGCAGATAGGAAAAGAGTAGTCCAGGTTTATGACTCATGAAGACAACTAGCGACAACGTAAAGTTTGATTGGATGTGTAGAAAGCCACAAGCTGGCTCCAAAAATCAATGAGACAACAAAGAAAATATCTGGACAGGGAAAACATCCATATGACTGGGATATGGGGGATGTCTCTGCAAACACCATGGCCAGCAGAATGTCAGTCTTCAAGAAGGAAGTCCAATTCAGCACATCTCAGCAGCTGGTGGTTAGCCCTGACACCAGTAGTTTATCTCAGGCATATTTAAGAACAGCTAGATCGCTGGGCAGTGATGGCACACACCTTTAATCCCAGCACTTGGGAGGCAGAGGCAGACGAATTTCTGAGTTCGAGGCCAGCCTGGTCTACAGAGTGAGTTCCAGGACAGCCAGGACTACACAGAGAAACCCTGTCTCAAAAACACAAAAAAGAACAGCTAGGAAAATGTTTCCTGAAGTTCTTTGAGTATATCAAGGCTTAAAACATAATTACATTGAAATTTTTTATAGAACATAATTACATTGAAACTTTTTATAAAGTATATGTGACCTATTCCATAAAGATGGGTTCTATAAGTTGACTGAGAAACAATGCTCAAGATAAGGGGGTCAGAAGGATGATTGAGGCAAACATGGGAGTCTGAGTTAACCAGATAAGGCCTTGGTCATATTGATAGAGAAAAGGTCACTAGGCTTCAACAACATCATTCCCAGCCTTCTGAATAGAAAACAGGTTATACACCTCTTCTTTTAAAGACACAGCCTTTCATGTTTAACATTCCTAATTTCCCTAATGCGTCTCTGTAAGCACAGGTGACTCTGTGCCTCCTACAGGACTTAAATTGCCCCTGGGAGCTTTCTCACTGTTTAGCAGACTGAAGTTAGTTAAAAATGAGTCTATTCTTTCTCTCAAACCAAAGCTACTGGTTGAACTCCTTCTCAGAAGTTCATGAGACATGATTGGTATGTAGATCAGGAGAGTATTTGCTATCTAGCTGTCACATTTCCTCTTTTTAAAAAAGATTTATTTATTATGTATACAGCATCCATCCTGGATATATGCCTGCAGCCCAGAAAAGGGCACATGATCTCATTACTGATGGTTATGAGCCACCATGTGGTTGATAGCACTTGAACTCAGGATCTCTGGAAGAGCAGCCAGTCCTCTTAACCTCTGAGTCATCTCTCCAGCATCCACACACACACCCCCGCCCCACTTCTTTTTTATAAAACCCATATTATCCTAATCCTCAAACCACAGGAAGACCAAACAACAGAAAAATTAAAGAGCAGCATCCTTTATGCATATACTGTAAACTGAATCAAAAAGATTATCCACCACGATCAAGTTGGCATCATCTCACAATGTAGGCATGGTTCCACATATATAAACCAATTAACAGTACTCTACCACATAAAAAGACTGAGAGACAAAAAACACATGATCATCTCATTAGATGCAGAAAAGGCCTTTGCAAAATCTAACATCTTTTCATGATAAAAGCCTTAGAAAGCCTAGAAATAAAAGGGGTATATTTCAATGTAATAAGGGCAATTTCTCAAAAGCCCATAATCATTATCAACATTAATGTAGAGAAAAAAGCATTTCCAGGAAAATCAGGAACAAGTCAAGGTTTTCTAGTTTCTCCATACCTATTCAATATACTACTTGAAGTGTTAGCTTCAATAAGACTTCTTTATAAGAAGAGAGAAGTTATTAAGATCAGACATGAAAGAGGATAAATTAAACTGATTTCATAGAAATGAAAAGTGTTTCAGAACATTGTGAGCAATTTTACTCAAAACTGAACTGGAAACTCCAAAGCAAATTTAGATAATCTGGAAGAACTGGACCAATCCCAAGAAATATATAATCTACCATTACTGAAGCACAGAAATAAAATATCTGAGCTATGCCTTGACTGAGAGTGAACACTCCATGAAAATCCTCTAATACAGAAGAGGCTGATGTTTACACTGTGATATGAATCCTTCTCAAAATTTTCCAAAGATAAAAGGAGGGGACATTTCCAGACTTAGCCTATGAAATCCAAGTTGCCTGACACCAAAGTCAAGAGCACTTTAAGAAAATGGTAGACAAACATTATCAACAATGTTGACAAAAAAAAGTAACACTAGAAAAGACACCAAGGCCAGGGAGCTAGGAGGGAAATGAACTACTACTGTTCTACAAAGAATGTAGCCATAAAATGACGCCTAAGTCCATTCTGTTATACCTGTTATACACACACTTCACGTTCACATGACTTGCTCAGTCATCACTAAAGAAGATCTCTCCAATGTTAAATGGAACAAATACAGAGACCCACAGCTGGACATTGTACAGAGAGTGAGAGTCCTTGGAACACTAGGTCCTAAATAGAATGTCTCCCATCAAATTATTCTCATCAGTAGTCAGAGATCTCTATGGAAGAGGAAGCAGAAAAAATTGTAAGATCCAATGAAAAACAAGGCCTTCTGAACACGATATCATCTATGAACATACGAATTTATGGAGACTGTGGCAACATGCACAGGGCCTGCATAGCTCTACACCAGATGAGGTCCCAGTGTTGAGAAAAGTAGAGATGCATCCCTATCTGTAACCCAGAAGTCATCTCCAATTGACAATCACTAGCAAATAAAACATTAGATCTTTCCAATAGAGTCTAACTATACAAACCACTCTCAAGAGGAGGCCCTCTAAGCATAAATTTTTTCAAGAGTGTTTTAATAAATGTTCAACCTCTCCTCTTTCCCACCATCAAGCAGAGGCAGTGGAAGAGAAAAATTATTAGGATATGGGGGAAATGGACCTGTTTAGCAATTGTTCTTTGGGGGGTTAGTTCAATCTTCTTTGTCAGCAGTTCAATCTCATAGAAAGCATCAAATACAAACACACAACTTCAGTCTAGGCCTCTCAGCAGGCAGATGCCATGCACGAACCACCAACTTCAGCGCAGTCCTCTTGCCAGGCAGACACCAGGCATGAACCAGCTGCTGTAAGTCAATCTTCAAAAAACCACAAGGCTTGACAATTGGCTGAGGGCAAGGTGACTAAAGCAGCAAGAAGCTGAAGGAACCTCACAAGAACAGCTTTTGGTTGAGTTTCTCTCAATGACAACATTACCACAAGTTGACCTTAAATACACTATGTAAGGCATGTAAGGAGAACCAATACATGTGTGTAGTTAAGCCAAGAATAGCAAGGCAGAGCAAACCAAACCAATGCTCAATACTGGTCTCACTGTCTGATGGGTTTTATTTAAACCCCTCGTCGCATGTACTTTCATGTGTTTGGTATATCAAAATGTCCTTTCACCTGTGTCTACTTGAGGAAAACTTTCTGTTATGTGTCTGCTCCAGCAAGATATCCTTTCGACTGTGTGCCCCAGCAAAACATCATTTGAGATAAGTGACTTTCCAAGCAAACCAGAAGTTTCTGCTTCAAGGCCCCATGCCCTGGGGACACATGCCCTTATCTCTAACCTAGAAGCCATATCCAATTGCAACTGCTAGCAAATAAAACATTAGTACTCTACAGCAGTGTTTTACTGTGTATACAAACCACTGCTAAGAGCAAGACCAGGCCCAGCAATAGAGATAGTGGAATCTTTGGAGGGTTTTGTCTCATAATATTTTGCCAGGGTTTGCTTTCAAAAGATTTCATCTTTTGTTGCTATTGTTTTGTTTGTTTATTTGTTTTTGTTCATTTGTTTGAAGGACAATAGTTTTTAAGGAGCCCTGATCATGGGAATTTACTGTCATCTCTTCCTGTAGACCAATACTTCCCTCTAAATTCCCCATCTCATTGGTCTATGAAACAGCCATATCTAATAAATAATTTGGGTCTGGAGTCTGTCCTCTTTTCCACAGCTGGGTTCAGTTATATAAGATTTTTCTGTGACTTTCCAACTTCCAGAGTTCTGAGGTAGGCCATCACCAACACCAGGGCCAGCACCCACTACTCAGTGAGCGATAGAGGAGCCTAGTATCTCCAGTTTATCTGCAAAGTTAGGAAATATAAACTACCTGGTACTGAAAGTGAACCCTATTTGTTTCTTATGGTATGAGGCATTCAAAATAGTCAAAGTTCCAGCTGTGGGCTCTGATGAAACTATTAGAACTGATTAATCTTAGCTACTAAAAAATATTTTTCTTTCTAATGGATTGTCTCAAGTTTTTCCAGTATTACAGTTTGATGAGTTCTATTAAAATTTATTGTCCCAGAGTTGGGATTATGAATATTTCCCAAAAGTCTACATATTTTAAGACTTTGTCTCCAGTCTGGTACATTAGGAGGTGGTAGAAACTTTCATATGCTGAATTCAGAAAGGTTTGATTTCACAGCTGGCAGGCCACTGTGCGATCCTAGCTTCTTCCTCTCCACTTTTAGTGTTCTGGCCATGAAGTAAACCATCTATTGAAAGAAATAGATCCCCCAGTCATGGATTAGAACCTCCATAATCATGTACCAAAATAAACTTTTTCTTTTATGAGCTCATTAACACCAGTATTTATTTCAGTATCAGAAACCTAACTACTGTAGCCCCTCTCTGAGAGGAAGTGCCATTCTCCCTGTCAACCTGCACTATAATCATAATTAGCAGGTAAATACTTAGCAGCACAGAAGTCTAGGGACTGAGAGAAAAATAGTAGGCTAGGCGTAATCCTGAGTTTCACAGATTTTATATTGTAATGGGTATAGCAGGCATCAATCAGATAAACTAATCAATAAACTAGATATTTGTAATAGTGGTCTGACAAAGAAGCAAAACTAGGTGCTGAGGTAAAAAGTGACTATAGTTCACTCCCTGCACCTCTTCTTTCCAAGAAATTAAAACAGCAATGTGTTTAGTTTTCCATAAGCATACGACCCAGTAACTCTGGGTGTATGTATAATAAGAGTTCTAGAGTAAGATATGTTGAAACAGCATTCTTGAAAATAATCAGAAATGATTTTTAAAAACAAATTATAGACATCAAATTATAGATCCTGGCAACTCATTTGGTCTCAATAATAATAGGCATAAGAAAACTACATGTGCTTGATGAGTGGCAAAAGAAAAAGAAACTCTAAGCGTAGTCCAGATAAAAAAGGTTCCCAGAATAAAGTACAATGTCTGAATGATGGCATGTGTCTGCTGAGAAATAGCAGAAAACAAACCACAGCAACTGGAGATTATTATTCAATAATAATAATCAGAAAATAAAACTGGTTTATAATTCTAGTCTCAAAATATATCCTAAAAATAATAAGGTGAAATTAGCATCTTCAGTTGTAATAAAGCCAAAAAGGCTTCATTTTCATCACATCTTCAGTATCAAAAATCGGAAAAATTTCCCACGCTATCAACAAAACAACACAAATGGCTGTACCGTAAAGAGCAGTCATAGTAAGAAAAAAATAAAGACAATTCAATGTCTGCCTTGAAGCACTTTCAGAAAATCAAAGAAACTGTGAATAGAGACCAGAAATGTTCTCATAAGAGCCCAAGTGCTGTAGAGTTTGCACAGTTCACTGAGGAAGCACAGCAGAGAAGCGACCTTTGAAACAAAGCTGTAAAAATCTTGAGAACCAGAGAGGCCATGCTGTCAGAAGACAGAATCAACTGCCTGGAAAAGAGCAATGCTGCTTCTGTGCCAGGATCACCAGGTAACTCCTCTGCTTTCCACTCAAGTAATTCTTAGTGTGAGCAAAAGAATCAAAGGAAAAAGTTCTTGGAAGAACCTCAATAAATTGGAAACTGCTGACAGCAGAACGCATTGGATTGTATGGCACAGGACTGTCAAGAAAGCTTTTGTTTCCCAAATGAATTTATCCAGATTATTCTGGAAGGGTTATTGTGTATAGATGAGATAAACGCATGAGCCTATAATCCCTATAGAGATGGCCAGCTGGAGCCTTCTATATCTGTGAAGGAACAGAATTTGACAGAACAGTTATGTACCTTAAATTCCCAGTCAGTTAGAGGGTTTGAAGTGATAACAATAATAGGTTTGTGAAATATCTGCAAATCCAAGGAGATAGTGAATGAAACCAAAGGTTGGTTTTACTTTCAAATGAAGCCACAAGAAGAAACAAAAATATGGTTTAACGAATGGCCATGAATCTGGGTGATGGGCTAAGATATCAGAAAAGGTTAGTAAGTCAGGAAGAGATAGCTCACTAATGCAGAGGGACATGTTTACTCCTGTGTGGGAGCACTCTGGGACAATGTCCAGCCCTTTCTAATTTGCTTCCTACTGTGGACTGATGATATTGCATTTAAAGCATGGGATCTCACAGTGAAGACTTCTTAATGATAAAGATCTGACAGTTTGCCTTGAGGATGAGAGGAATATTAACAGAATACTAACACGAGTTAGCATTTGTTGAGCATCTGATGAAATTATGGGCTCAGTGGTAAGCTCACTAAATAAGGCCAATGCAAACACACAAGGCCAAACTTAAAAAAAAAAAAAAAAAGACCACAGCCTTCGCTGCCTCCAAGAAGTTCTTTCTTCTTCCTGGCAATCTAGTTCTTGCTCATCTGCCATTTAACTGTGTAGACAGGGAACAATGGTACGTATTTAAACTAGGAAGTATATTGATTTCTAGACACCCACACCACCACCATCACCATACACCAATCCTCAGATACTCAAATCTGAAAGTGTGTAGTATTTGTACAGAGCCTGTATACTCTAACCCATCTCTAGGGAACACATGATGCCGAATGCAACATAAGATCATATAAAATGGTTAAGAAATTCTGAGACGGAACGACATTCGATCATGTGCAGTATATAAAAATATTTTCTCAAATACATGCTATCCATTCTTAGTTTAATTCCACAGTCAAATATGGAGTGCTAGTATGTATAAATGTATGTATGAGCTATTGGAGTATCATAGTTTCCTCAATAATCATGTATTACTTGATAAAATACAAATAACTTGATAGAACTATTACATTCCAGCTAACATGACCAGCTTAGCAAGGGGACATCAGTGCAAACCTCAGAGGAGGGTGATAGGGCTGGAGACCTACCTTCAGGATCACTCTTGAGTATGCTGTCAGTACTGAATCTTGTCAAATGTGGGAACTTAATATCAGCCTGGAGAATCTTCAGTCAGCCTGTGTGGCTGATCACAGATGTCTCAGGCAGAGGGAAATCAACAGCAGACAGTATGCTCTGAATAGTAGCACACAGGAAGTCTGAGCAGAGCCTTACTGTGTAATTCCTTCTACCCTCCTGACACTCAACTGCAAATGTCCCCACTACGCAAGAAAAGGGGAGAGGAGTCTGGATCTCCTTCTTCAGTAGCCTCCTGCTGGGAGCTATTGAAAAGGTCAAATGGGGTTTGGTGGAGCACATCTTATGTCCCAGCACTGGGCAGCAGAGCTTGACCAGCCTGGTTTACAAAGACAGTTCCAGGATTTCCACAGCTCTGTTATACAGAGAAAGCCAGTCTCAAAAGCAATAAAATCAAAATAAAACAAAACAAAAAGACAGCTTTATAGTCAGGTATGGTGGCACAGGCCTTCAATACTTAGATTGAGGCAGGAAGATCTCTGAGCCTGGTCCACATGCTGGGTGGTGAGAGTGGGGAGGGGAACAAAAGGCTAAGAGGAACCCAATCGCTTCTTCTAACAGGAGCTTCCTTGTGGAGCAGCTCTGCAAGTGTTGGCTATAGAGACCCTGGAGAGCCTGTAAGCAACTGAGAACATTTACTGCATGAATCTCATTTCCTTTCCTCCCCACAGTGTCTATGCGAACATTGTCAGGAAATGGTGAGGTGAGAAAAAGGTGGAGGAAGGAGAAGGATGTGCAGCAAGAGGAGGAGGTAGGGAGGAAGGAAGGAAGAAAGGAAGGAAGGAGGGAGGGAGGGAGGGAAGGGAGGGAGGGAGGGGAAAAGAAGGGGAAGGAAGAAGAAGAAGAGGAGGTGAAGGAGGAGGATGAGAGCAAAGTATCCAATGTTTAGGCAAGACTATCAGGATTTAACTTAATAGCAAGATTAGTTTGTTTTATTTACAGAAGGAACCAAAGCATGCTGATTTATAGAACAGCAGGTTCCAGTCCACTGCACTGAAGGTACAAGTAAATTTCTGAACAATTGTTACTCAAACTATCCCTGTCCCCTCCATATCTAACCTAACAACGCTTGACATATTTTTAGAATTAACATTAAGAGTGTGTACAAAACCCCTGTATGTATAATCCAAATTTTTAGAACATGACATTATTAAATATTTCTGGAGAAACTATACAAAAAAGGCCACATATTTTATTATTCTGTTGTTATCAATGGTCAGAATAGACAGAGTCATCATGATTGGGAGTGGGTGAGTGGTTGCCAGCAGCTGGGGAAGGGAAGGAGAATGAGAAGTGACTATTAACAGGCACAGGGTTTCCTTCTTTCCTTCAAGCTTTAGAAAATATTATGAGGAACCACCAGACTAATTGCTTTGACACAAGAAATGAAGACAGCTACTTTTGTTAATCATTTAGAAAAAAATGTTACTAATGTGTTGAGTATACAAGAGGATTTAGATAGGCATTTGGAACAATGGATTAATGCTCTTTATCCTATTCAAATTACTGGAAGGCGGTCCAGAGTTTAAGAGTAAGGAGTCATCTTGAGTGCCATGCCAAATACCAATGAAGTTGTGTTACTTCTAAAATTTACAATGATAGTCATTATAATTAGAAAAAAGTTTAAAGACACTTATAGGGTATTTGGCATAATTCTAACACCTCTCTGGATGTTTTAACTTTGCATAGTGAGATTATGAATTTAAAGAGTGCTGCTCTGCTCAACTTTGATGCTGCAGATAATGCTGATAAAATTATCCATGGTTTGAGGTCAGTATTTCCATTTTGGTCAAGCTTCAAGAATGGCACATATAGCTTGATCATGCTAGCCCCTTTTGTCCTGGAAACACTTTTATTCCTGCCCATCGTGTGAAAGCTCGTATTTAACAACATCAACATGTTGGGAGCCAAAGTACATGACTTAAAACTAAAAACGGACTCCCAGACAAAGTTATTAATTTGATAGGCTGGCAAGCCAAGGACGGGTAAGATTTTGCACAGAATCTTACCAACTTAAGACAGAAGTGTATTGCTTTTGATAATGCATATTCCACAATGGGTTAGGACAGCATTCTTGTCAGAATGACCTAAGACAGGCTCAGTCTTGTTTATGCAATAAAAATGGGGGAGATGTGGAGAGCTTTTGGGGCTGCCTGGCAAGAATCTGACATTGGCTAAGGACAAGGAAATGGGCTTCAGGCAGACTCTGACATTAGGCTAGAAAAAAGAAGCAATTTCGGGCAGGAATCTAAATCCTAGGCTAGAACAAAGAAGTAATTTCAGGCAAGAATCTAAATCTTAGGCTAGAACAAAGAAGGAATTGCAGGCAGGAATATAAATCTTAGACTAGAACAAAGAAGTAGGCTTCAGGCATGAAAATAACTTTGGGCTAGGAAGGGAAGTAGGCTCAGATATTTTGGTCATCCTGATAAACCCTTAGAAATATGATCCCAGGAAGTGTATGTTGACAGGAGCCTGACATACCTGTCTCCTGAGAGGTTCTCCCAGTGCCTGACAGAAACAGAGGCAGATGCTTGCAGCTAACCATTGAACTGGTCACAGGATCCCCAATGGAGGAGTTAGAAAGAAGACTGAAGGAGCTGAAGGGCCTGGCAGCATGGGGAGAGCAACAATACCAAACACCGAGAGCTCCCAGGGTCTAAACCTCCATCTTAGGAACACAAAGGGAGGGACTCATGGCTCCACCTGGATAGGTAGTTGAGGATGGCCTTGTCAGACATCAGTGGGAGAGGATCCATGGAATGCTTTATGCCCAAGTGTTGGGGAATTCAAGAGCAGGGAGGAGGAAATGGGTAGATGGGTGGGGGCATACCCTCATAGAAATAGGAGGGGTCATGGGATAAGAGCTTTTGGGGGGAATGGGGAAAGGAGATAACATTTGAATGGTAAATAAATTAAATATCCAAAAAAAAACAAAAACAGATAATTGAACTGGCAATTGTAGTTGAGTAGTTGAGACTTTTTGTCAACAATTTATTACAGGGATTCCTTATAATCCTCAAGGAGAAGGGGAAGAATTTTAAAGCAATAGCTTCATAAAAAAGGGGGGGTTATATCCCCATACACCAGAAATTTATTTAAATCATGCTTTTTTTATTTTAAATGTTTTAAAAATTTTGGATGCCAAGGAACTTTCTGCTGAGTGTCTATGGCACCCTACAACTAGGCATGCTAATGCCTAGGTGAAAAGGAAGGATCCACTTACTGGCATATGGCATGATTCCTACCAGGTATCTAATATGGGGAAGAGGGCATGTTTGTGCTTTTGTCTGCAGAACGATGAAGGAGCAAAGTAGCTGCCAGAATGATTGGCGAGCCATGCTGTTGGTGAAAAAAAGAATGATGCTGACCTGTTAGCTTGCTGAGTGCCCTGACAAGGGTAGCAGGGAAACTGTATTGGACATATGTTCCTGACCCACCTTTCCTTGTCTATATCTCAGATGGGACAAGCTGCCTTGCCTCAAGTTTTTAGACCTTGTGGGACAGAGAATCAAAAAGAGAAGTTATGAAGACTCTTATATTTTTCTTAAATGTGACCAGTTTTTTGGACTCAATCTAGAAATTAATCCAATATTGGAAATAACAGTCTTCATTTGGAAGTCTAGTTCTAGACATTTTCAGAGACATATTTGGAAGTTAGCTGCAATTCTCTATGATGCTATGTTAGCAAGAAATGAAGTTGAGACAGGATCTGGATTTCAAACAAGTGTTAGTGCATGTGTTAAAGCTCTTTTAATTGACATGTTAAAATTACTTTGTTTCTTCTACAGTAAAAAGAAAGAAATAGAAAGGAAGGAAGGAAGGAAGGAAGGAAGGAAGGAAGGAAGGAAGGAAGGAAGAAAGAAAGAGTGATCACTGGACTTTGTTTACTGCCTTGCTTGTTCCTTGACTATCGGTGTTTATTGTCTTGCTTGTTCCTTGACTATGTACATCTATTTTATTGCTAGTTCCTCAACCTAGAACTTATCTTAATACTTACATGTAATTAAAATGGTATAACCATTTTAGGGGATAACACCTGAAATGTAAATAAATAAAATATCCAAAAAAGAGTATTAAAGTAAAACATTACTCATTTAATTCCTTCAAAAAATATTATGGGATCAGTGGTCAAGATTGCATAATTTGCAAACATGCTTTTACAAAATGTTAGTCATAAACTTTATGTGGTATATGTTCTGGTGTGTGAAGTAAATCTCAATTTACAGAAGAAATTGTTCAATGTTTCATCATTTGTGTTTGTGGCTTTCTAGAGTAGAGTCACACTAATGCTAAATCTTCAATGATTTTGTTATAATTATTTTAGTAACTTACACACCTGATTAGTAACTTTCAACTCCTATGCTGGGTGAAATTTTGACCATTTTAAATAACATGAAATCAACATTAAATGTAATTATTGAGAACTATCTATAAAACTACTGTATATTTTATTATATCACACAGTATATAGTAATGTACAATCTGTAACTATTTTGCTGGGTTCTCTTTAAATGACCTATATGCAGTTTGAGGATAGCTTCAATTTGCTACCATCATCATGTATGAAGTCAGCTGTGACATGTTTAGAGAGGTCTGTATTTCTCTCAAGACAAGACAGGCAGACTTTTTAATAATTTTCCTCTTGGAAAATATACCTGCTGAGAAGGCTCACAGCACTGTTCTAGGCCAGAGTCACTATGAGGTGAACAAATTTCAGGATTCCCTTTTGCGGTTTTACTTGTGCATGAAGCTTATGCTTTTGATCCAGGCTCAAGGCTGAGGCATTGGTAAGTTTGCATAGACTGTCACTCCTGTGTCCTGATGGGTGAAGGATCCATATCAAGACAACTTTATGGAAGTTTCTATCCTGAACATCAAATAATTACACTTATCCAAATTGGATGAGGAAAAAGCTGTGCTACTAAACTGACATCAGCCAAAAACTCTATCCAGGAGGACAGAATCTATATGAGAAATAGCATCTGGAAAAGCAGATGTGGCTTCACAATAAGACTTCCTGCTCACCTGCTACTGTGTAAACAAGCCAAACCCTTAAGCCAAGGATGAAGTCCAATCTCATAGGTGAACCTGAAGAGAAGTTAAAGGCTAAGACATCTAACCCAAACTAAGCAGCACTTCTCTTTCCTGAAACAGAGTAACAGTAACTGCAATTAACTTTGATGAGACTACTAAAAGTCAAAGAAAATATGTGAAACCAAGGCTATCAAGATACTGCATATCAGTAATGATGGAAATAACCAAAGCTGGTTGTATAGTTCAGAGAGAGAAGTCAAGGTCATCTGCCCAGCCTCCTGCTTAGCTTCTGACTGTGTACTCAGTGTGCCCATCTGATTACTCACAGCCAGCCACAAAAGCAGCACTCTTAAACTAAAGAATCTTGAGATCGATTATTCCACCCAACAGATAGCTAATGAAAAGGTCAGATGGTAGCTGAAACTTTGACCCAATGATGTGGCTCATCATGGTGAAATTCTAATGCTAAACACATATCCAGCATTCAAGAAATATGAAGCAATTCAATGGAAGATTTTAGCTATTTCATGATAGCTAAATATCAATGATACAATATGTGGAAAGGGGAGGGGAGAGTATAAAATGTTGTACCTAAGTTATAGTAAACAAAATAACAGGTGCTTGAAAGAATGAGAAAGTATTCATATTAACAGGTTCTGACTGAGGCACGAACAGTCTACTATTCTGTGCATTTGACATTATTTTTAGTATAATATCTTTCAAAATAAAAAAGACAGAAAATACCAAAACAAATAATATTCCATGCAAAGCAGATTACTTCAACAATTCAAATACCAATTAAAATGTTGAAGAGAAAGGTGAGTTTAAACAAATATGATCTCACTCCTGTTGTTTCTAAATTTTCTATGGACATTTGTGACCAGAAAGGTCTTCTTAGAGCTCCACCCATGACCAGAGAAATGAGGATGGACTCTAAACACTAAATGTGCTATGCTGCAGAATACTGGGAATTCCCTGTGTCCCAGCAAATCTTGATGGCCAATACCATCCAGTGTTCTCTGCAGTGAAATCACACAGGAGCCTCCAACACACTGTATTACTGTTCTAATTAAATGGTAGAATGCCAGAAATGTTCTGAATGTTTGAAGAAAATGTTACTTGTAAAACATGCTCATTGCTGGCATATTAGGTTTATTCATGGGCATACTTTACAAGTTGAAGCTCTTTCTCTGTTGTCATTGGTAAAGATAAAAATAGTATCCAATGTTATGACTTAAAATTTTCTATACCCCATAAAAATTACCACATAAGGTTCATAAGTAGATGCTACAATTTGGATCTATAAGTTCTCCAAAACACAAGTGTTAAGGGTTTAGTCCCCAGGTTATAGATTATTTCTAGATGTTGGAACTATCCAAAGGTGGATCCTAATATGTTGTCCTTGGGTTGTTGGTCAGAGGAGACTGTGACATCCCAGAACCTTCACTGTCTTTGCTGCCTGGTATGATATATAAGTGATGTCTACTGTTCCTGTACCATTCTCCCAACAGAGTCTTAAATCCATATGCTCATCTGATCAAGGACTAGTGACCCTAGATCATTCTGAGCTAGAATAGACCTTTTGTTTTTAAAAGTAATTATGTTGTGCATCTCATCACACTTAAATAAAGCTCACAAAAGAGGTAATAACATCCAAACAGCTCCCCAGTCTTTTCCCTGACCGTATCCTAAAATGGAGAGTATAGACATCTCTTTTCAACAAAAAGTCCCTTCTGCCCTCATTCTTCAATCAGATGCCAGTCACTGAGCCTTCTATGGTGTAAGCAGACCTCTTGGGAATGGTCACACTGTTTTAGCTTTCCTATTCCTGCTGTTGCTTTGGAGATGTAGGAATCTGGGTATCAGCCCAATTAGAGAATAATCGTGCATCAAGCCAGCACACACGTGCCCCTGCCTTGCAACAAATAAGGCTTGATAAGGAAAATTCTAAAATGAAAGTGGATAAATGAAAGTGCATACATCCATGGCTGCTGAATCCAGTGGCTACAAGAGATTTAAAATTGAATGTGAACCTACAGAGAAGTAACAGACTACAGCATCCAACCCCACTTGGCACAGTACAACTGGAGTTGGACTCACATGAAATGATCAAAACACTGAGAAAATACTGAAATGATGTTTTTCAAGATACAAGATATGAAGCATCAAAGAACAGTGGCCACTGAGAATAGTAAAAGGTAGAAAGGAGCCCCGCCACTGCATCATCCAAGTCATGGCAAGCCACCTAGGCAGGGGCCAGTCTCTGAGTTGAGACATGAAGCTCAGAGTCCAAACAGGCCAAGGCTACAAAAGTCCATACAGCCCACTCTCCTGAGGGACTGTTGGGATCTAAGAAGGACCCCTCTTAGAGAATCACATCCTGCCTGTGAAGATTGACCTATTGAAAACCAGTGAAGACCACACAATGGCATCCAGTGTGCCCATGTGACAGGGAATACCCACTGTTCCGAACAGCTAGAGTGACTTGAATCCAGAAGTGCTGAAGCATGGAAATCTGCCTAGAAAAGCTGAAAGAAGGAATTAAAAGACTCTAATTGCTTCTGATGAATTTAACTATATTACATAATGTATTCAAGAGTATTTACAAGAATATAAAAATAGCAACTGTCAACAAGAAAAATTCACAGCACCTGGAAAAAAAAATCTTGAAGACATGCTTGAGCAGAATAAACACAGTGAGGTGAATAATCAGCCAATCAGACTGAGACAATGACCACAACTGAGAAACAAAAGAAGGGTAGACACAAATACTAGAAGGGAAAGCAAGGCTATTGGAGCATAGTTATCCACTTCACATGAGCTATCTCAGTGGAGAGCAATCAACTTAAGTTCATTCTTGGCTTTAGAGTACGAATAACAAAGAGCAGAGTGACTAGAATTATATCAGAGAGAAACCAAGAATGAATGCCAGCCACAAAGCACCCTCCTGGAATCATAGTGACCTCAGGACACTCGATGATCTGCCTATCTCATCCAAGCTGCTTTAGTTACAGAAACCATTTCCACCTCTAGTAGTCTGTGTGTGACCGAGGTTTCAACTTCCTTGGAGAATGAAAGATGATCAAGGTAAAAATCCACAGCTAGATACAGAACAAGCTGTGAAATTCCCAAATGCTAACAGCAGCCTGCAGGTCACACAGATACCCATGAATAAAAGAGAAAAATCCAACTAGCTAAGAGGATTTAGGAAGAACCTCTGACCAGTAAGTAGTTCAAACTTTCCTGGGTAAGAGAAATCAGAGAGCAATGTCAAAGAGAAAAATATTAGGTTGGAAGGCCCAAATAGTGACATCAGAGTTTGCCTTCTTGGAACATATTTCTTTGTTAATTAGATAAGTCATTAAAATATTAACAAGAGAGTTAAAACGCAAAGACAGGAATTTATAAAAGCTAGATAATTAATTCTAATCATTATATTATCTACATAGTAAATACCAAAGAATGTGCAAGAATTCCAAGTAAATAGAAGAAGGAAGTGTTCACCTTTTTGACCCACATACAGAGATGTAGGGGTGTGCGTGTGCAGTGTGTGTGTGTATAACATGTATGTGTGTGTGTGTTTCATGTGTAGAATCAGTATACCAGAAAGAAAAATATATGTTTGAGGAACAAAACATTTAATGACTCACAAATTAAATAAAGTACTTTATCTTTACATTAATTTTTATTTGCATGGGGATTTTTTTTTTTGATTATCTGAGAGAGTGTCTCATTGTAAGCCCTGACTGGCTTGGAACTAGCTAATAAATTCAGGAAGGCTCCAAACTTGCTAGAGTTCCTTTTGCCTCCACATCTCTCTTCCTAGGATTAGCAAGAAGCACCACCTCCCTGGACTGAATAAGATTTATTTAATTTCATTTGTGTGTGTGTGTGTGTGCGCGCGCGCACGCGCGCGCACCACATGTGTACAGGTGCCAGTAGAGGCCAGAAGAAGGCAACAGATATAATAGAGCTAGAGTTACAGTTGTGACCTGGCCTGACATGGGTAAGCAAACTGCTATCCTCTGGAAGACCAGCTAGAGTTCTTAATCATCTTTCTGTCTTCTACATTCTATAATTTTAAGAAATTCCAAGAAACGAATGATAAGATGCAACACACCCAAACTGTTTGTCTTAGTTTGGGTTTTATTATTGTGAAGAGACACCATGTCCATGGCAACTCTTATAAAGGACATTTAACTGGGGCTGGCATCATGAAGGCAGACATGTTGCTAGAGGAGCCAAAAGTTCTACATCTTGATCTGAAGGCAGCCAGGAGAGGACTAGCTTCTGCAGGCTGCCAGGTAGAGGCTCTCTTCCACACTGAGCAAAGCTTTAGCACAGGACCTCAAAGCCAACCCCACAGTGACACACACTCTCTAACAAGGCCACATCTCTGAATAGTGTCACTTCCTATAGGCCAAGCATATTCAAATCACCACACTGTTGAAACTCAAACATAAAAAAAGCTCTTGAAAGCAGCAAAAGGAAGCAGCACAAGACAAGAAAATTCTATTAGATTATGAACTGATGCATCATCAGGAACAATGGAGATTCAACAAAAAGAAAAAAAAGGTAAAACTGAAAGAAAGACACCTAGATAAACCGTAGCTTAGAGAACTGTTTACAAAGGACATATCTGCCCCAGGAAAGCAAAGGGGACGTTTCAAGCTGAAAGCCAGAAATCAGACAGTACTTAAAATCAAAACCACATCCCCAGAAAAGAAACTTATACAGGTATAGGATGACTTAATGGAATAATGGCTAGAGACACTTCTTTTCCTGGGGACGGTGCTGATGATTGAACCAAGATTTTGCAAACGCTTATCACATGCTCACCAACTGAGCTACACCTAGCCTTTGACTTCTTTTTTTTTTTTTAATAGTTTTTTTTTCTCAAATCGTATTTCATTCACACAAGGGTTATAAACAGAGAAAGGCAGGATGTGGGGAAGGGAGCGTGGGTGTTCCAGGGGAATACAGATATCTTTCAGAACCGGGTATCGGCTGGGTGAAGGTTCAGGGGACAGGTCACTATGACTCTGCCTATGACTCGATTGTCCTTATCTAAGTTGGTATTGTCTGCCAAGGCTACCTATTTACAAGGTCTGTGACTACTCAGGCTGGTAAATTTCCACAAAAGCTGCCTGTTTACATTAGCTTATAGCCATCTGTTTCAATGTAGCCTTTGACTTCTTAATAATTTTAAATCAACTGCATAAGATGTATGTGTGTTAGAATGAATATTAAATCTGTTTAACAACAATGCAATATATTTAGATAAAATAATTAAAAATAATGAAAGACACATAATACATATACGTAATACCTGTAATACAGAGATGTGTGGGAGCTGAGCTGCTGTGGAAGAGACGTGACCCATGTGTTAGCTTTACAGGAATAAAGTACAAGAGACTACAATACAAATAAGCATTGCATTAAATGGAAAACAATTTAAGTATTTAAGACTGCATAAAACAATGATCATATAATACATCTTGTGGTTTGTAACATACATGTAACATGTATAGCAACACAAAGAGTGACTAGAAATATCTGGAGTGCCTTTCCATGGCTAACTAAAACTATAAAAAAAAGCATCAAAGGATTTTGATAGCACATGTTTCTATGGACTTACAATACCAAAACCATTTTAAATAAAAAATAATTAATAAACTAAGATATTTTATTACAAAGGACCCACAAAATACAAAAATAGGTAAGAGAGAGATACTCCAGGCTTGAAAGTGTAGACGTTTAGGTCAGCAAAACCATATTAATGCTCACATCCAAGGTACTTTCATCAAATAATATAGAGAGTGGAGATTATGAAAGTGCATATAAAACAATATCTGACATCATGTTGTCTTTAGAACACATATAAGATTCAAAGATACAGAAGATGTTCCTTCCAGTAGTTACTGTTTGCTACTTAAGGATACAGAATTCCTGAGATGAGAACAAGGAACTGACATATAGTGAAAGCATCAACAGAGACACAGACAGCTATGGTAGTATGCAAATACTCATCACTTAAATTCCACTAAGGAGAAATAAAAACTAAAACCCTTGACATTATAAAGGGCCCATGTGTTCAGAAATATAATATTTATGCTCCCAACAATACAGTCCAGACTAGGACTAAAATTGTTGTAAAGGCTCAAAATGACAATTCAATACGTCATACATAGAGACATACTTAAATATTTACTTTCATTATTTTCATTCTTGTCTGTATGGGTGTACGTTCATATGAGTGCAGGTGCCAGCAAAGGCCAGAAGAGTCAGATCCCTAAGAGCTGGAGTTACAGGTGGCGGGGATCCACCCAGTGTGGATGCTGGAAACCAAATTCAGGTTCTCTGGAAAAACAAAAAGAGCTGCTAACCACTGAACCACCCCTCAGTCCCATAATACATGGAGAATCAATGCTTTACTTTCTATAAATTTGTTTAACAGAAAGCCAGAGATTAAAAAAATAAATCCACACAATTGACTATCAGATGACAATTAAAATATAAAATAAATGAAATATTGATGCAAGCTATTAAAGATATGTTTGCCATGACCAAAAGCAATTTGGGGAAGAAAGTATTTATTTGGCTTTCAGATTGCAGCCCATCATCTGAGGAAGCCAAAGCATGAGGAACTAAAGATAAGAACACAGAGGCTGGAACTGAAGCAGAGGCCATGGAGGACGGCTGCTTACACACTTGCTCTCCAGTTCAGGATGACCTGCCCAGTGTGGCACCGCCCACGGTGGGCTGGATTCTCCCACATCAATCATCAATCAAAAGATTCCCTTACAGACTTCCCTACCCCCAACCTTATGGAAGCATTTTCTCAATTAAAGTCCCTCTTTCTGGATAACTTTGTAGAGAAGAAAAAACACCAGGTCAAGATGAAACTTGGAAACACTAAGAGGCAATCAATCAGTTACAAAAAAGTATACATTCTGATTCTGTCATGTACAAAGTCTATAATAGTACTCTACAGAAAAGAAATGAAACACTTTTGATTACTTCAGATTCTAGGAGAGAAAGGACAATGGGTATGATCAACGGTAGAACTTTCTTCCCTTGCAGGTGATGAAAATGTTCTAACATTAAATAATGGCTACATAACTTAATAAATATAATAAAAACATTGGACTGTAAACTTCACTCCAATGAATTTTGTAGCTTATCAATTATATTTTAATAGTAGATATAAAAAGGAAGACAAAAATAAAAAAACATTTCAGGCATACAAACACTAAAAGAATTCATTGCCAAAAGTCATGTGCTAAAAGAGAATTTATAGGAAATCCTTTGGGCAGTGAAAAATTACAGAAGTCAGATACACTGATCTAGAGAGATTACCAAACAACCAAAGCATTTGCAACTTCTCTGAGTTACCAATCATCACTAGTCATAAGACACTACTGCTGAAAACAACACATACTGTGGAAATAAGATGTAGAAAAAAAATCACACTGGAATGGGACTAGAAGATTCCTCCAAGCTGGTTCGTTCTGTGGTGCCAAATGGTGTTACGTAGGATATCATGAAGTAAAGGCATTGACAGTCAGACCCAGCTGTGAACTCAAAGAATTATAATACCAACTATCTAGACAGATATACCTACTGATAGCATTGTGATGTTACTAATATAGGCATAACTAAATACTCCCTAATTTGATATGGGATTTTCTCTACAAGAGAAAAATCCATTCCTAAAACTGTAAATCAAAACCCAAAGCTACAGAGGTCTTGGGCTCTGGTGGAGGGTAGGAGTTAATATGGTTGCTTAGTTTCATTAACATACCATCAGCCTACCCCTTAAATATCTATGTTCATAGTCACAGACGAACAGCACTCCCAGACTTGAACATAAATGCCTTCTCCTGAAATCAGCAGAGACAAATGCAAAGGCCCCTGGCTATACAAGATGCTAAGAATAAAGGACACTGAGGGCTCAACCCTAAAGAAGATACTTCTTCCACCACCTTCAGAGTCAGAGAACATTATATAACAGGAGACGACATAAATAAAAGTGCTGAAGGATATGAAGAGGGACTATGAATTATGATCTTATAAGCAGGGCACAGACATGGGAACAACAAACGCATAATAGCTGTGCATAGTTGCACTGGGTCCACCGAAGTCAGACCCTCCTAACAATTAACTCTGAAGAGGGAATAGACTCATGGGGCCCCAGCACATACTGCACACCTACTGCTGATCTGTCTCCTTCATGTGGTAAGGTAAAGTACAGTATTTACTTGCCTCGGTGGTTAACCCATGAGGCTCTAATGGTTAATTCCAAACTCAGGATCACAGATGGTTCTGATAAAACTCTTGTGGACAATAAATAAAACCAAAGACAATAAAAAGGGGAAATGGACTTACAGAGAGAAGGGGACTGGGAGGGGTGGACTATAAATGAAAGAGGCTAGGTGGAGGTGGACTAAAATATACAACATACATATATGAAATTCTAAAAAAAAGCATTAATTAATAATCACAAGTTTGGAAGAGGGTGTCTTTCTGTCTATTGTTGTGACAAACATTATGGCAAAAAGCAAGTTGGGGAAGGAGGAAAAGATTTATTTGGCTTACACTTTGTGACCAACAGTGATCTTTAAAGGAAACAGGAACTGAAGTAAGATCATGGTGCCACTGCCTACTGGCTTTCTCTCAGGCTCATGGTCAACTGCCTTCCTTATACAGCCAAGGATGAACATTTAGGGGTAACACTGCTAACAGCGGGCTGAGTGCCTCGTACATGATTCATTAATCAAGAAGGTACCCCTCAGACATGCCTACAAGCCAATCTGACTGAAGCATTTTCTCAACTGAGTTTCCTGCTTCTCAGTCAAACCTAGCTTGTGTCAAGGTAATATAAATTTTAACAAGCCCAGAAGAGAGGAATGACAGTTCTGGGAGGAAGTGGAATGGGTGGTAAATAATAGGTTCTGGGTACATAATAATCATGTACAGAATTACCAAATGATATACAATAAAATATTATTTTAATAAAATGTAACTAAAGAAATTTTAAGAAAATAAAATACTAATACTTACAGTGGGAGGGTTATGATTCTTTGCTCTTAGTACCCTTGTCCTTCTACTGGAATGCTTTGTCCAGCCTTTGTCCAGTAAATATGAGGGTTTGTGTTTAGTCTTATCACATCTTGTTATGCTATGTCTGGTTGATATCAAGGGGAGGCCTGCCCTTTTCTGAAGGAAAATGGAGGAAGACTGAATCTGGGGGTGAAGGGAAGTACAGGGGAGGCTGGGAGAGTGGAGGGAAGGGAAGCTGCAGCTGGGATATATTGTATGAGAGAATAAAGAATAAATACTAATCTATAGAAAGATGCCAGTGATGCATCCTTAATCAGATAATGTTTACTTAAAGGAAAATAAGAACACACACAGAGTTACTAAACGATGAAAAATTGTCTTGACTTCTTTTATTGGATATTTTATTTAATTACATTTCAAATGTTATCCCCTTTCCCAGTTTCCCCTCCAGAAACCCTCTATCCCATCCTCCTTGCTTCTATGAGGGTGCTCCCCTACCCACCCACTCACTCTCACCTCCTCACTATCACCTCTCCACCCTGGCATTCCCCTACACTGGGGCATTGAGCCTTCCCAGGACCAAAAGCCTCCCCTCCCATTGATGTCCAGCAAGGCCATCCTCTGCTTTTATAGTATATAAACTGATATGTTACCAAAGGACAAATTACAGTACACAGTAAATCCTTAATACAACAAAATTATGGATTAACATTCATTAAAAAGAAGAAAGCAGAACTATAAAAGAAGAAAGTAAATGGTAAAGAGAAAGGAGCAATGGGAAACAGACGAGAGCCCTAGGCTTAAAAATCACACCAACAATCTCAGACAATGTGCCACTAGCAAACTCCTGGAGCAAAGCAAAGGAGGCTCAAGCCTGACCTCCTGAGCATCTACCAAAAATAGAGAGTCAATGGAGCAGCCAGTATAAGTTAGAAGCCATAGAAACTGAAGCCCTGTCCCATCTCAACACTGATGCCAGGCAAGCTGGAGTGATATGTCAAAATCAGAGTACCACTAGAAATGAAGATATTCAGTTTATATTGACAAAGCACCAGTTACTCAAAAGTACATGAAAACGCTAAATGTGTAGACCCAGTAGCCAGCCTTCCAAATGAAAGATGCAAGAGCAACAAAGCAAGAGAGAGGCAGAAGCAGAGCCATCAAAGGTGTGCACATACCTCACTTGAAAACCAGACAGACTGAAGAAGAAATTAGGGAAATGACATTCTTCACAATAGTCACAAATAATATAAAATACCTTGGTGTGAATCTAACCAAGCAAGTGAAAGATCTGTATGACAAGAACTTCAAGTCTCTGAAGAAAGAAATCGAAGAAGATCTCAGAAGATGGAAAGATCTCCCATGCTCATGGATTGGCAGGATTAATATAATAAAAATGGCCATCTTGCCAAAAGCAATCTATAGATTCAATGCAATCCCCATTAAAATCCCAACTCAATTCTTCACAGAGTTAGAAAGGGAAATTCTCAAATTCATTTGGTATAACAAAAAACCCAGGATAGCGAAAACTATCCTCAACAATAAAAGAACTTCTGGAGGAATCACTATCCCTGACCTCAAGCTGTACTATAGAGCAATAGTGATAAAAACTACCTGGTATTGGTACAGAGACAGGCAGGAAGATCAATGGAATAGAATTGAAGACCCAGAAATGAACCCACACTCCTATGATCACTTGATCTTTGACAAAGGAGCTAAAACTGTACAGTGGAAAAAGGACAGCATTTTCAGCAAATGATGCTGGTTCAAATGGAGGACAACATGTAGAAGAATGAAAATTGATCCATTCTTATCTCCTTGTACAAAGCTCAAGTCAAAGTGGATAAAGGACCTCCACATAAAACCAAATACACTGAAACTAATAGAAGAGGAGGTGGGGAAGAACCTTGAATACTTGGGCACAGGAGAAAACTTCCTGAACAGAATACCAATGGCTTATGCTCTAAGATCAAAAATTGACAAATGGGACTTCTTAAAATTGCAAAGTTTCTGTAAGGCAAAGGACACTGTCAATAGGACAAAACAACAACCAACAAATTGGGAAAAGATCTTTACCAATTCTACATCTGACAGAGGGCTAATATCCAATATACAAAGAACTCAAGAAATTAGCCTCCAGACAACCAAATAACCCTATTAAAAATGGGGTACAGAGCTTTACAAAGAATTTTCAACTGAGGAAACTCGAATGGCCAAGAAGCACCTATAGAAATGTTCAGTAGCCTTAGTCATCAGGGAAATGCAAATCAAAACAACCCTGAAATTCCATCTCCCACCAGTCAGAATGGCTAAGATTAAAAACTCAGGTGATAGTAGATGCTGCCAAGGGTGTGGAGAAAGAGGAACACTCCTCCATTGTTGGTGGGACTGCAGGATGGTGTAACCACTTTGGAAATCAGTCTGGCGGTTCCTCAGAAAATTGGACATAGCATTACCTGAGGATCCAGCTATACCACTCCTGGGCATACACCCAGAAGATGCTCTAACATATAACAAGGACATATGCTCAACTATGTTCATAGCAGCCTGATTTATAATAGCCAGAAGCTGGAAAGAACCCAGATGTCCTTCAACTGAGGAATGGATACAAAAAAATGTGGTACATTTACACAATGGAGTATTACTCAGCTATTAAAAACAATGAACTCAAGAAATTCCTAGGTAAATGGATGGAACTAGAAAATATCATCCTGAGTGAGATAAGCCAGTCACAAAAGAACATACATGGTATTCACTCACTGATTATTGGATATTAGCCCAGGACCTTGAAATACCGAAGATTCAACTCACAGGCCACATGAAGCTCATGAAGAAGGAAGACCAAGTGAGGGTGATTCGGTCCTTCTTAGAAGGAGCAACAAAATACTCAAGGGAGCAAAGATGGAGACAAAGTGAGGGACAGAAACTGAAGGAGGGGCCGTCTGGAGACCATTCCACCTGAGTATCCATCCCATGTGCAGTCACCACAGGTAGATGCTGATGTGGAAGTCAGGAAGTGCATGCTGATAAGAGCCTGATATAGATGTCTCCTCAGAGGTCTTCAAGAGTCTGACATATTCAGAGGCAGATGCTCACAGCTAACCATTGAACTGATCATGGAGTCCCCAATGGAGGAGTTACAGTGAAGATTGTTGAAGCTGAAAGGGTTTGAGGCCCCATGAGGAGAGCAACAATACCAACCAACCAGAGCTCTCAGGGTCTAAACCACCAGCCTGGGAGCACTTAGGGAGGGATCCATGGATCCAGCTGTATATGTAAGAGAGGATGGCCCTGTAGGGCATAAGTGGGAGAAAAGATTGTTGGTCTCTTGAAGGCTGGACACTCCAGTGGGTGGGAATTTGAGTGTGGGGAGGTGGGAGTGGAGGGGTAGGTAGGGGTATATCTGCAGAAAAGCAGGAGGAGGGGTGAGGGGATGGGGGTTCCAGGGTGGGGGGAGGGAATCGGGTAAGGGGATAACATATGAAATGTAAATAAAACATCCAATTAAAAAAAAAAGAAAAAGAAAAGAAAAAAGAAATAAAAAAAGAAAAAGAAAACCAGACAAAAATAGACCCAAGATTGGCAGGAAGGCTGCTGAGATAGGATGAAGCATTTTACCCAACTGGTCTGGTTTTTACTCTGGTTATTTTTCCTACTGTCCTTATGCAGCCTTGGAATGTCCTTTTGTCCCTAAGCCCACCCTCCTGTGGGGTTTCTAATGTAGCCGGAAACTGTTCAGAAGATTCAGTTTTTAGTCTTCTCAGGGTCCCAGTGAAGCTGGCTGTTGGGTGCCACAGAAATTAAACCCCCAGAAAATCTAAACAAGCTTCACACATACTTAGGAAAGTGGTTTTCTTTCTTTCTGTCTTTCTGATGCTGAAGATGGAAGCCAGAGCCTCCCACATGCCGGCAAAGTGCTCTGCCACCAAGCTCCACCCACCTCTCATACAGACTATCACCATCTCTGGATGATTTCTGATACTAAGGCAGTGGAAGTGCTGTATAAATGGTGGTTGCACTGCTTACGAAATAGTTTTAAACGAGCTATTTTTAACACCTATACATGCACAGTATAAATGCAGTTTAAAAAAATCTTTGCTCTGCAATCAGTAGATTCTGCACACACAGAATTCAAACACTCAGAGCTAGACTGTCCTATGCAAACATTCAGAGGTAGACTGGAGACACAAATGACATCCTAAATTCAGGAATATGCAAGTGGTTCCAAGAAATATTTTCCTCATTCATTCATTCATTCACTTTACATCCCAATTGCAGCCCCTTCTCGTACCTCCCTCACATAGCTGCTCTTCCACCCCCTCTGATTCTTCTCTGAGGAGGAACCCACACACATGGGTACTAACCCATCCTGACACATCTAGTCTCTGCAGAACTACGCACAAGCCACTCAGGCCAGATGATCCAGCCCAGTTAGGGGAACAGGATCCAAAGACAGGCAACAGAGTCAAGGACAAACCCCGCTTTAGTGGTATATGTGTTTTATCGAAAAGAAATAGCCAGAAAGACTTTCCAGGATAAAAAAGAGACCGAGAAAACAGAACACCATACTATGATCAACCCTTAGAAAACTAGAGAGCTCCTACCCTTTCTGGGGTCAGATACCCAGGTAATATCCCCCATGGGATTTGTGGAAATCTTGGATGTGGAAGCCAGTAGATGAACCACAGTAAGAGCCATCACTACTAGGATCCAGGCAAGCTTGCTAGCTCTGCAAACTCATGCAAACCAAGTCCAAAAAATCAGAAAAGCCCATGTTTTTCATACTCTCCTGATCTCAGAATCCACAAACTTCTCAGAGAGTCCAGGAAGGCGCAGTGAGGAAGGAAGCAGTCATCCACGGGCTCCCTGGGAATCTGTGAGCTCGCTGCAGGCCTAACTCTGGCCCTGGAAAGCATGGGACTCATTCTCTAAATGTAGACTTTTTTGTCTACTGGAGGAGGGTGACTACTTGGTAAGCAATCGGAGTGTTACGCTGAGGCAAGCAGGTTGTAATAGAAGTTACCACCTCGTGCCAGGGCAGAAGGAGGGTGTAAGAAATGTAAATGAAATGCACTGTCTTTTCTGTCAAAGAGCTAAATGGGACAAAGGAACTTTGATCGATCTTTAAAGAGGCCATCTGTCAAAAATTCCTCCCCAAGTCAGCATTTTTTTCTAAGATCAAAGTGTGCACTCAAGGTTACTCTGCCCGAGGTTGCATCCTGTTCTTCAAACTTGCATTTTACTCATAACTGCACTGACTTAAGCCAGGCAATCTCATAAAAATGGAGCCTAGCTCTGACCACACAGGATGAGGCATGGTGACCCCCTTTGTGTCAGGAATAGATAGATGTCTATAAGGACTCTTGCTGAATGAGTTTCTTTGCCTGATTTGTCAGCGCTATAGGCCTTTCTGCAAAAGTACAACTTCTTGTCTTATAGAAATACTTTGAACTCTGTGGTCACCTTTTGGAGACTCTAGGTCCATGTACTTTTGCCTTTTTAATTGTTTTAATTAAAATAAAATTAAATCATTATATATATATATATTTTTGTCAGTTCTTCTCAATAATCTTTCTGGTGCATTGTGAACCCTTCCTGCTCCCTCTCTAACTCATAATCTCTTTTTCTTTGTTATCACTATACATACATATATACATACATACATACATACATACATACATACATACACACACACACACAGGCACACATAACCTACTCTGTCCATTTAGTGTTGCAGATAGATAGATAGATAGATAGATAGATAGATAGATAGATAGATAGACAGACAGATAGATTTGGGGGCTGAACACTTTGTTTTGGATAATCAACTAGGGAGCTTATCCCTGGGAAAGACTTTCTCCCACTCTCAGCACTCTGAGCATTCCTTAGCTGCCTGTAGTTCTTTGTTCATGGGTAAGGATCCAAGAGATTCCTCTCTTCCATATTAGCATGCCTACTGACGTTGTTCTTCTTCAGGGCTTGGTTGGTCAGCCATGTTGTTGAGGTGTCATGGGTGAAGCCTCCCTATCATTTCCAGTAGACACAATCTCACATCAGTTTTCCTGGTCCTTGGGCTCTTTTGATCTGTTCACTCCCTCTTCCATGATATTCCCTGAGTCTTAGGAGCAGGGTTTGTATCATAGATATATCAATTATAATTGGGTACTCCACGATCACATTTTCTCTGCGTGTTGACAAGTTGTAGTTTTCAGTAGTAGTCTTTGTTGCAAAAAGAAGTTTCATTGGTGAGGGGTGGAAAATACACTTATCTGTGACATAAAGGCAACTATTTAGATGCAGTTACAAATTATGCTGGTTTATTAAAGTGACAGCAGTCTGTTCTCCAATTATATTCATGATCTCAACATGTTATTTGGTTAGGTTTACAGTACCAGGAATGATTTCCCTCCCTCTGAGTGGCCCTTTAGTCCAATAGGAGAGCTGAGACACAAGTGTGACTATTACACCCTTAGGGCTATCATGGCATGATGATCATCATGATTCAGAAGTATTATAGCTATGTAGAACCATTGGTTATTTCTCCCCATGGAAGTCTGTATAGCACTTTCCAGTACAATGAAAACTAGTCCTTAAGTCAGATTCAGGTTGGGTGTTTTAGGTCTTATGTCCAAATTTTATTATCTTCAGTAATATGGACTTGTCTTTAACATCTGGGAAGTAACCAAGGGCAACAACAATAGCCTATATTGTTTGAGGAGTCTCTTGAACTCCCCTGTCTTAAACAGCAGGCTTCTCATGTCTGGCATCGGGATTTCTTTTTCTTTTTTAAAGACAGTCTATGGCTCTTGGGGACCATTAGCAGCCCAAGTGATGTGATTTCATTTAATATGCATATCTGTGCTACATGGAATTTTAAAGAAATAAACAATAAAATTCCTTATGACATTTTCAGAAATCCCTCCTTCCTCTCCTCTTGTATCTGCTCTTCTCACCTCTTGCCAGTTGGCTTCCCCTCCCCATTTCCCTCTTCCAAACATTTATACTTCCCCATGGGACCTTTTTACTTTCTTGGTCTGCAGTTACTCCATGTTATACCTAAAGGCTAGGAGCTAGGAACTGCAGACAAAAGAAACCATGCTGCATTTGTCCTCCTGGATTTGGGTTACTTCACTTGGTGTAGTATCTTATAGTTCTATACATTTACCTGAAGATCTCATGAGTTCATTTTTCTTCATAGCATTCCACAGTGTAGATGTACCACTTTTTCATTATCCATTCGGCAGTCGATGGACACTTAGATTTTTTCAATTTTCTAGCTATTGTGAATAAAGCAGCAATGAATGTAGCCAAGGAAGTGTCTGTGAAATAGGATATCAAGTCTTTTGTGTGTATGTCAAGGAGTGGTATAGCTGACTTATATGATAGATTTATGTTTGGCCTTTTGAGAATTGTCCACAAGACTTTCCATAGTGACTGCTCCAGTTTTTGATCCCACCAACTATAATGAGGGTTCCCTTTGCCCCTCATCCCCACCAGCACTCACATTCTGACTGGAATAAAAGGCAATCTCATATATATTTTATTTTGCATTCCCTCATTGGTAAGAATGGTGTACACTTTTAGAAACATTTCTCAGATCTTTTATTTCTTCATTTGAGAACTTTTTAGGTACATAACCTCTTTTTTTAAACAGATCATTTGCTTTCTTCACTTCATATTTTTTCTAGTTATTTATGCATTCTGGATATGAATTCTTTGTTCAGACATATTTCTTAAAGGGAATGAGCACAGGCCTTGTCCTAGTGGACACAGGGTACACATGCTGGTAGGATGACAGTTGGGAAGAAGATCAACCAGAGGCACCTTTACTGAGTGTGACAAAAATGGCTGGAGTATGGGGAACCCAGGCTCACCTAGAGTTCAGAGAAGGTGTCCCTAAAGAAGAACCCTGGAGTCCAAATATCAAAGCTGTTAACTTGTGGAGAGGTAACGGTGGAAGTGAACAAAGTCTGGACAACCACAGGAGTAAGGACAATGGAAAATATTTTACAGGCTAAATTTTTGATAGAAAGACAGGCAGGACTGGATCAAAGGCTGAGGCCAGAGAAGACAGTCTGCTTTCAGACTCAGTATTCTCACTGAATTCCAGAAGGACAGGGTGCCCAGATGTCGCCTCTAACCCTGTACCCAAACCTCCCAGTAATACACATACACCATCAGAGGTTTTATCTTCCTTATAGTAGTGAAACATTCCCCTCTCCTCTCTATCTGTTTCCTGTACAACATACATTCCAGAACAACAAGGATTGTGGTATATACCACTGAGTAATTTCTAAAGCTGACAGCAGGACCAGATACCTTGCTGGTCTCAGGACGATTTGATGAAATGAATAAAGTAATTCAGATGAAACTGCCCTCACAGAGTAATACTTACCCTGGGGATCCTTCTCTGGGAAGAAAACCCTGAATTCCTACTTACTACTGGTAGGGTAAATTAGCACAGCCACTGTGGAAATCAGTGTGGAAGCTCCTGAAAAACTAGAAAAGGAATTTATGTTTGATCTAGCTGTGCCACTCCTGGCTACACATCCCAAGGACTAGATATTCTACCACAGAGATACTTGCACATCTGTGTTTACTGCTGCTCTATTAACAATAGCAGTGAAATGGGCTCATCCTGAATTCCATTAATGGATAAATGGATATGGAAAACACAGTGTATCTAAACAACATTTTTTTCCATTTGTAAATCAGAATGAGTCTGTGTCCCTTGTATGGAAATAGATGCAGCTACATACGGAGCATGTTAAGTGAAAAAGGACAGACTTACTGCATTAGTTACTTTTCTAAATTGCTTTGATGAAATGCCATGACCAAGGCAATTTATAGAAGGAAAGGTTTATTTTGGGCTCACTGTTCCTGAGGGATAAATGTCCATCATCGTCATGGTGGGGAAGTATTTATGGCAGCAATTATGAATGGCAACTGGAGCAGCATGCTGAAAGCTCACATCCTAAACCACATGGAGGAAGCAGAGAGGGCTTACTGGGAATGGCGCATGGCTTTAAAACCTCAAAGCCTGGCCCCAGTGACATACTTCCTCCAGTTAGGCTATATCCTGTAAGCCTCCCCAAACAGCACCACCAACTGGGAACTAAGTGTTCAAATACCAGGCTCTTTGAGGGGTATCTCATTCAAACGACCACACTCTGAAAGACAAGAATGACAAATACCATATTTTCCCTAAACTATAGGATGAATAAGTATGTGAATGAAAGTAAATCAGGATGTTTCCGAGGAAGGGAGCAGCAGTGGGAGATGGGAAGGGGAGAGAGGGCAAGAGGAGGGGGATATGATGGAAGTGCATTGAACATGTTTGAAAAGAGTGAAACTCATTGTTCTACACAAATAATATATGGTAAGAAAAACCCTACATACAGATGCACACCATGATCATAGCAAGAACAACAGTGAAAAATACAACCAGAGCTCCACTTACTGTAGTTACATGTGCCTGGGAAACACTGATGTTATGTTCTTGGTAACTGGCTCTTTAACCTCATTTTATTTGCACATACTTCTCTTTTTAAACTATTTTTCCACATCTCTATTTATTTAGTTGTTCATTTACTTATTTACTTTACTGATGGGGATGAAACTCAGGCTTTACACATTCATAGTTAGAGGTGGAAGCAAGTCCTCATTGTCCCCAGTAAGGACCAATGGCTACTAACAAACTACTAACGAACCACTTAATCAGTGCCAAGCTTTGAATGGAGTGCCTTGTCCTGAGTTATCTTACTCAATTCCAACAGTAACATATAAAAAAAGCGCTATTTTCATCATCCCCTCACTCTACAAAGCACCTGAGGTCACCCAGTAAGGCAGGAATGTCCAAGAGCTGGGAGCTGGAGACAGATGGTTTGCATCTAAGCACAAGGCTTGTATCAGCTCTTTGCTTTCCCCACACACAGACCAGCTGGATTACGTCAGGAATACACAGCTCCAACTAATCCACATTCTCGCTGCTCCCAATTATGGAACACTTTAAATAACAGCAGAACATGCTTTCTGAATACACACCAAGATAGGCCAGATCAACACTGTGAAATATATCTCAATAAACTTCACAGGCCTTGAGCAGTTAACACTATGTCCTCTGACCACAGTCCAATTAAATTAGAAGTCAAAACCAGAATGATACCTTGAACCATCTCAAATGTTTGGAAAAGGAGTCAAATATGAAATCAAGTAGAAAGAACTTTGTGACTATAATGAAAGAAAAGCATAGCAATAAAAGGAGCCTTGATAGAGAGAAACTCAGGAGAATCTTGTGAGGCTGAACACTAAGATTAGAGCAGGGATCAAGTTAATAACTTCAATATCCCTCCTAAAATACTTGAAAAGAAATAAGTAAATTAACCCAAAATATAAATAGAAGAATTGCAAAAAATGCAAACACACTGAGGTAGAAAATTGACTTAGCATATATTCCACCCTTTTAAGGTACAGCCCTGGCTTCTATATTCTGAAAAAATATCTAGGCAAGTCTGACACAATGCCATGCTATGCATTGCTGGACTAATTGTCCTTTAGAATACTGTGGATATTCAGTGTTCTAGTTCAGCAAGGTAAGTGTCTGATTATCGCCTCACATGCAACAATAGGACCACCATCATAACCAGGAGCACAGTCTTACAGCAGAAGGAGCTGCAAGGTACCATGAGCCAGATGTTAGCTCCAGAGTGATGAGATGCAGTCAGAAGCAGAGACCTGGGGACAAGCCAAAGCAGTCAGCTGGAACAGCTGTCTAAGGACTCTCTGTAGGCTCTCAGAAACCAGGCTGAAATGGAAGCCACAACAGTTTGGAGAGAATAGGTGTGAGACAACTGCTACTTTGGGTTGGCTGGCAGAGGCCAGTGATAACTTATATTCTTGGATGCAGACTTAATTATGTCACTTAGAGACAGAAGCCTACAGGGGTCTCTCCAAGTGTCTGTTGGTAAGCAGTAGAAACGCCCATCCTCTGAGACTGGAGCCCTTCTCACTCAAACATGTTAATCCAGATGCAGCTATTTTGCTCAATTCCTGAAGTAGTAATGAATAAACATAAGAAACAAATCAGTTTTATTCTATGAACTGAACTGATTATTCAAATGAGGTCCAGGCACAAGATTATATTTAGGAACATGTGACTTGAGTAATTTACCAAATCATATTTTTAAGAAACACTAAATTGCTTATACAATGAGGCTTCATTACACATTTCCTATAAGAAAAGAATACACCCTACCCCAAATCACTAGTGAACTGAACTTCTAGATGGCACTAATGTAGCCCTGTCTTACACAGAGGCCATTTAAGCAGGTAAAGGTGCAAGTGTGTGCTAACTGCTCAGGGGTGTGTAAAGAACCTTTCCCCCCAAACAGGAGGCATACTCCAGAAGGGTAACCTGCTACAAAGCACAAGGGAGACTTAACCTGGTGGCTTTGAGATGTCTAATTAGTCTCTCAGGAGATGACAGGTATAATTTCTCCACTAGATTTGTTCTCCACCTCCCTTATGCATTTGAATTAAATTTGTGGGAGAATCGGTTAACTAACTCTACAGTAATAGCTCTCACTTCGAGCACAGCAATTAAGAATGTCTGTTTCCTCTCCTCCTACATCTGTTCTGAGACTGGAGTGAATACATTTGAATTATTTTCTGGATATACAGTAATTGCTGCGAAGTGACGGCATGGCCGCCTGTACAGTAGGCTGTGGATTGTAGGAAGGGTCTATCCTCGTTAAGCCAAGGTGAGGTTGACAGGGTTTCCTGGTGTGATAAAAACAAAACACTTACTTAACTTGGTCGTGCAGCTTCCAGGAGAGGCTAGACTGTAAACCAGCAGTATACAGTAGGCTGAGGAACCTGCTTCCAACTTCCAACTTCCTCTTCCTTGGCTACAAGGATGGGCACGTTGGCATTTGTTCTTCATTCCTTTAGACTGAGACAGTTTCTCTTTTTTGCCCCTCTTAATTATTGATTTTGAACTGGAGATCAAACCCAGGGCCCAATATACTTTGGGCAAGGATTCTACTATTACACCACACCTCCATTGTCTCCTATTTTTCTTGAGATATGATAATGATAAGGGCAGTGAATAGCGTTTTCCATCTGCTATCAATACAAAATTATATAATCATTGAGGTTTTATGCGAAGCCGTTTGTAGACATTTCAAGTTCTCTCAAATTATATTTTCCCATCTGATACTCTCAACATAGTGTTGTGGAACATGGCAGGCAGGGCCAGTGAAAGAAAGGGTAGGACAGTACTCTCTGCTTTTCATCACTAACACATTTTTCTTGCTGAGAACTCACTTTTTGGCCAGTGGGTCTCTGACATTTATCTCAAAGTTCTAAAGCAGCTCAAGGGTCTTAGTAATTCTAACTGAAGGAACCAAAGAGACACATGAAAACATTTCTTAAAAATCATATGTCACTTATAGATAAGATCTAAAATCTCAATCTTATCTATAGAAACTGAGAGTAACACAGTGACTAGCAGAAGTTGGGGACAGGACAAGCAGGTTGGGAGAGTAGCCATCAGGTACTAAGTAAGATGAAGAGAGCTTTTATTCCACTGTCCACACACACCAGTGTTATGCTGCCTATTTCAAAGATGAACAGAAAGGATTTTCAATACAAAAGCTTATCAGTGTTTGAGTAGAAAGACACAATGAATTTGACTTGAACGTCCAAACAGTCATACAGGTATCAATCATCTATAGATGTGAAAACTGTTGGTATATGGCAGGGTATCCAGGGAGGACACTGCTGTATCTACACTATTCCCTGGATTGATGCAGTAACATACTCTACTCTTCACTCAGGCATCCAGCTGCTTTTCATACCACATTTAGAATTTTTAATGCTTTGGGGGAAACACGCTTCAGAAAAGCCAGAGAGAGATAGCTGAATGCCTGCAGAAGAGGAACACATCAGTGGACTGTCTCTCCATGGACCTGCCCAAGAGAAGATCTAGATTAGATGTGTTGGTGGTCATTTCCACCCATTGCCTATCTCGTCATATACTGTAACAAAACATAACTTCGTCTTCCTCAACATAACTCTAATGACACTGGCTCTATAGGTAACACCACTGTGGACAGTCTTCTCTAATAATCTACTCTGAGACATGTTCAAACTTCTTGAAACTTTTAAGATAAATTTTCTTTGATCACTTCCATTTCCACAATTATACTGTTTAAAAAGTCACCTTCATATAGCTCTTCCTAACTCACAGGACTAGACCTACTTCCCAGAAAATGTCATCCTATATGGCCCTAGATTGACAGAGGCCATGGCTTTACCATTACTTAAAATAGTGGATGGTTACCAAGAAACTAAAACCAAAATTTAGAATTTAATAGAGAGAATAGCTGTGGACTACAGATGCAAATATAACGATGACAATGACAATTTGTGATATGGAAAGTAATCAGGGGACACTGCCACATAAGCAGATCTTCATCCATCTCTGTATCAGTGGCAAAAAAGCTGGGGAGAGTTTAGCATGTGTCCAGAGGTGGGGTGTTGAACCTGTAGACTGTAGACACACACACACACACATACACACACACACACACAGAGAGAGAGAGAGAGAGAGAGAGAGAGAGAGAGAGAGAGAGAGAGA
>NW_021620197.1:218094-314839 GCF_004785775.1 Grammomys surdaster | reverse complement strand
AGAGAGAGAGAGAGAGAGAGAGAGAGAGAGAGAGAGAGAGAGAGAGAGAGAGAGGAGAGAGAGAAATTTATGCTTGGGTATCTATAGTTTGGAAGTGGAACTGTCTTGGAAAGATAAAACACCAATTTTCAGGTACAATCTGGAAAGTGTGGAGTAATATTTTAGGGAGGACATCATGGTAATACAACAGCATGCCATCCAGGTAGCTCTCGGAAATTTTGCAACTACATATAAAGATGACTGCTATGAAAACTCAGGAGGGACTCTCGGTCCTCTCCAGTGGGAAGGTGAGACATGAGCATGATCTGAAGGAAAGATCCTCCCAGGAGGTAAGACTAGGGATTGGAGGAAGTGCAGTTGAAAGTCAGGTGACTTGGTGACCCTGAGCATGTGTCACAGAATGCAACAGAAATGCTAGGACAGGCAGGGACCAGGTAAGAGCATGCCTTTTGGTATATTTTCCAAGATCTTAGACTTCATCTTAGAAGCAGAATAAAAATTTCAAGTTTCCAATGCAACAAGTTTAATTTATTTGGTGGGAATGCCTATAGCTCCTCTCCAGTACTGCTCTGAGACCTGCCCCTTCCTTCACCAACAGCAGGGCAAGGTATGGGCAGGTCTATGCTGTTCTCCAGCTGACCTGGACAGGGATTTGTACAGAGAGCTCAGAACACAATGAGGAACTGGGAAGGGACTTAAGGAGAAATGTGTAAGTCAACTGAGTAGTCCATTAAGGTAATAGCAAACACATCTGTGCTATCTCAACTGAACTGGCAACAGCTACCACAGGTAAAGTACACTAAACTTGAGCAGAGGCATGACAACAGAAAAGTAATTTGAATTTTTATGAGGAATTGTCCTTTGAATCAGAACCCTCTAAGCCAGGAAAGAAAATACAGATATAACGTCTTCCCAGGACATCTGCTCTTAGGCAGATAACCTCCCTTGTACCAGAGTATCAGCAAGTTGCTGGAGTTTACTAATCAGGTGCTGTTTAACATTCAGCTGAGACAAGGAGATGCATTCTCAGACATTTCAGGGATGGTGACTTTTATCAAGACATTGTTCTGCCCCAAGGTCTGGGAAAATGCCACGGCAAAGCTTTGGCCTCTAAACCCACAGAGGAGCATCCTGCACTGACGTTTTGCACTCCACTGTTCTGAGAAACTCCTTTCAATCGAAAAGCACAGGGCTCTTCTCCTGTGAAAAAATTCACAGCTCTTTATGTATACAGCAGGAATCCTTCCCTAACCCACAGCCTCTTGCTGCGGATTCCAGTTTCCTGTGGTCAGCCACAGTACAAAATTAGGTGAATACAGCACACAGTAATATATTTTGAAAGTTTGTTTACATAATGGGTATCACAATATGTTGTTGCCATGCTGCTAGTTTATTAGCTATTACTGTCAATTTCTAACACTGTCTTATTAATTAAACTCAACCACAGGTTACCATAGGGTCCCTGTAGGACAAGATATCATATATACTTTCAGGCACCCATTGAGGACCTAGAAATATAACTCCCATGGATAAGGAGAGAGCTATTATAAACTGTAGAAGTGTGAATTTTGCTTGCCTGTCCCATGGATAGGACCTCTCTGTTTCCAAACATCATGGTGTGTGTGTGTGTGTGTGTGTGTGTGTGTGTGTGTGTGTGTGTGTTTGTGTGTGTGTGTATTTGAATATGTTGCCTCAAACTTTCTATGAACAACACAGAAATACCTCACTTTTCATAGAGGTCTATAGAGGTCTAGATCGGAAGCTAGACATGCCCACTTTCTTCCTCAAGAAATAAAAAACCTCTCAACCCAACGAATGTAGTGCTATGATGGAAGGTACCAGCGAGACTGAACTTTTACAGAAGAGCAGGTTTGCTTTTATTCTGACAAACACTGAGGACGTCAGCAACATTTTAAAATCACTTTTCTCAGTAGAAAACCAGACCTGACTTCCAGACACTTCCCCCAGTCATTTGTTTGCAACTTTGCCCTCATTGCTTGTCACACTACTGACCTTTAAAATGAAGAGAACAGGAAGACTGGATGATCATAGAATGCACAAAACTTATCCCGCAGTAATTTAGACCTCGTTCATGCGGACAAACTTTTTTTTTTATTGTTTGCGAATTGATACCTGCATTTGTGTTTTGATCAAATCCATGCCCATCTCTCTTCTGATTCCTCCCATACTCTCCCCCCTCAATCACTTTCTCTTTATGTGCTCTATTTTAAACTACTAAGTTCCATTCTGTGCTGACAGGATGTCCTTTGGTACAAGGCCATCTAATGGAGCCTTTCAGGGACCACATCTCTCACCCCCCCCCCAAAAGAAAAGAGTCCTTCCCGAGTATCAGCCAGCAATTCCAATAGCTCCTAGGTCAGCAGTGGAACTTGATGGACCTCTCTCATTCATGCTAAGATTTTGGCTGTCTTGACTGTATGCAGGTCTTTTACATACAATCATGGTTGCTTTGAGTTCATGAATGTCCTGGCATTAACGTATCAGTAGGCACTGACTACCTCTAGCTCTTAAAATTCTATCCATCCCCTCTTCTGTGATGATCCCTGAGCCTTGAGGCAGGGGTGTCACATAAATGTCCCATTAAGAGCTGAGCATTCTATATTCTTTTATCCTGTACACACTGACCAGTTGAGCTTCTGTGTTAATTGCTATCTACTGCAAAAAAGAAACTTTTCTAATGAGAGACAGAGATGCACTATTTTATGGTTAGGAAGGTGAGTACTTAAAGAATTTATTACTATACTGACTTAGCAGAATAATAGTATTACACTTTCCCCTAAGGTCTACGATCTACATGGCCACAGGTTCTCTCTAGGGTCTATGACAGTTTTCTTTATTTTTCTATTGCTACGATAAGACACCATGACAGAGGCAACATAATGGGTATCACATATAAAATAAAGTATTAATTTGGCTTAGGGTTTCAGAGGATTAAGTGCACAATGGCAGATCAAAGGAACAGCTGAGAGCTTACATATTGATCCACAACCACAAAACAGAGAGAACAAACCCCAATATGACATAAATCTTTTAAATGTCAAGCCTACACCAAATAACTTACTTTTTCCAGCAAGGCCACTCCTTAGTCCTCCTTAAACAACCACCAGCTGGAGATCATGTATTCAAATATATGAGCACAGAAGGACAATTCTCATTCAAACCAACATAATAACACAGCCAGTTGTGGATTTTAGGCCCAGTTAAAGGTACTGGGCATGAATACCACCTTGTTTTAAATTTAAATTAAAGTTTATAAAACTCCAACTTGGCTTTATATCCAATCAGAAAGCTGTTGGTTACTACATAATACTTGCTCTACCAGTGCAAAAGTAGCCATATCTTACTAGGCCAGTGGTTATTGTAGTCCCCAGGTTTCACATATGTGTATAAGTATTTGTTACTTTTCTTCCTTGATAACATGTATAGGATGTTCTAGCTCTGTGAAACCTAGCCAGTGTGGATGAAGAAGCTTCCAGATACGTGCCAACTTGATTTCAACTTCATATTCTATGATTGAACTATGTGATGTCTGCAACAAAGCTCTTACCATAAAATTCTAAAGGGTAACAAAAACAATGTCAATATCTTATAATGCTTGGATGATTTTCTAAGGGACCCATTGACAAATCACCAGAAAATAATCTATGCCTGGCAACAGGCTTTTTTATTTGATAGCTTATGGTTTCTAGGAGAAGGAACATCCATCACTAGAGGGTAAAACCATTTAATCTCCTTTTATGTGTGTATATAATACATATGCATCTTACACATACACACACACACACACACACACACAAACAGGAGTTTTTCAGTAGTAGGTTTCTAGATGGCCTTTTCAAATGCCTTTAGTGTTACTGACCCTCCCTCATATGCCCTCCTGCTTCTCTACCCTTCGAAACTCCAAATCAGTTAACCCTTTCTAGTTGATTATTCTCCCACCCACCCTCCTTTCTACCTAAACTGCATTCTCATCCCTTTCCTTTAAATCTCCCCCTCACCCACTGTGGTCACTTACTAGTTTCCTGGTGTCTGTAGTTACTCCAATTTAACATACTGATCTAAATATTCAAAGCTACTATTCACATATGAAAGAGAATATGAAGTGTTTGTCTTTCTGAATCTGAATTACTTAGGTGAACATTTCTGGCTTTATTTACCTGAAATTTTCATGATTTCTTTTTTTACACATGAATAATAATAAATGTACCAAATTTTATTCTTCATCAGTTGCAAGACATCTAGGCTGTTTTTATTCCCTGACTATTGTGAATACAAGATCAATGAATACGGATGAGCTGGTATCTGTACAGTAGTAAGACATAGAGTCCTTTGGTTTTAAACCCAAGAGTTGTATAGCTGGATCACGTAGTAGATCTATTTTTCCATCTTTCTGGGAAACTTGCATGCTGGTTTCCACATTGGTTGTACCAGTTTGTACTTGCACTAACAGTGACTAAGTGTTTCTATTTCCTACATCCAGGGCAGCATTTGTTTGCATTTTCTTTGTTTTGTTGTTGTTGTTTTTTATTTTATCTCTAGATATTCTGCAGGCAGCACACTGAGAAAATATTTTTAAAGCAAGAAGGGAGTTGGAGAGTCCAGGCACTTGTCATCACTATAAACAAAAAGAAGTGAAGCAAGGAAATTTGACACGGTTTATCCAGTATCTTGATGGATACACACACCTTTAAAATTCTCCTTTCTTAATCACAAAGACTTTGAAATCTCATACCAATTGGAACGAAGGTAATTATATATCCTGCTACTGATAAAATGCAGTCCTGGACTTAAAAAACAGGAGAGACTTTGCATCGAAGGCACCAGAAAGGGGACAAGCCAATAAGCACCTTACCAAACAGAGCCTTGTGGAAAGAGTGCTGAAAGACTCCATAAAAAGAGAGCCAATAAATCAGGTTCCATCAATATTAAAACCTGCTTTGTGAAGGAATCTGCTGAGAGAGAGAACGAAGCCAAGCTACAGATCTGACAGACAATAAAGGACAAGTAAGGAGCTCTCAACCTCAGCAATAAAAAGGTAAAATAAAGCTTAACCATCCAACTTGTAAAAGAGGGAATAGCCTGGGTCTCTATTCCCATGAAGAGAGTATGCGGATGAAGTCTAAACATATCCAGCAAGCTCAGAACACTAGCCGAGAAACCAAACTCAAAACCTTAAGGATATGACAGGGACCACAGACCCACAGCTGGACATCTCTTAGTTTTGCTGTCATTCACTTCAAACTGTGACAAATACAGGAGACCTTGTCACATTATGTTAGCAACTCTGGCTTTAAAATTATTTAATATGAAACTCTAAATGCATAGATTATCATAGCATCTTTTATATTGGAATAACAAATGGCACTCACTTCCAATGTCCGGTCTCAGCTTTTTGTCATATTCTCTCAGCAATTTGTTGAGAATCAGTGTCACATCAGTGTCTTGTGATTTGGGTGCCAAGACCCACTTCTGGTTTGATGGAGAGTCTTCATTCTCATCCTCTTCCACCCTCCTGGACCTGTAGTTATAACACAGTGTGACACATGAATTGTAACAGCTCCAGAAGATTATTTAAATTTCCTCCTTCTAAGTGCTACTAAAATGTGTGGAAAATCCCCAGGATCTTCCACCTAGTCATGCATGTTACCTGTAAAACTAAAAGAAGTAAAATGAAAATTAGGAAACATTCCAATAGGAAGAATGCAATTCCTGTTCGCAGAACAGCCCAGCCCAAATTAAACCAGAGATAGGGCAATGGGTCAACTGATGCCAAATTGGCCAGCAGGAAATAAAAGTACTTTACCAACCTGTACAGGGTTGGTCTGAGCAGAGACAAGGAGAGGGAGGGGGAGAGGGAGGGAGAGGGGGAGGGGGAGGGGCAGGGGGAGGGGGAGGGAGAGGGGAGGGAAAGGGAGGAAAACAACCATGGGGTAGGTGGATTGTGAGTGCATGGCCATGGGACCAGGCAGGTGGAGTAGGAGCAGCCCAGGTGGAACATGGCAAGTGATATCTTGGGGACATTGATGAGGAAATAGACAAAATAGCATAGTGGGTTGATATTTGCCCAGCTCTAGTGCTTTAAGGCTTATAAATATAAAGGTTTTGTATCTTTTTGAATGAAATAAATGATCTAAGGTGGGGTACAAACCCCCAAATAATATTTACCACAACACCAACCTGTCAAAATCAGACACTCTTCAGAGTATTTGGTGGTGGTGTTTCTAAGTCCCACCACCAAGACTGTGGAAAGTGGGAGTAGCTTTTACAGAATGGCCTCATTGAAGACAGCTGACTCTGACTGTGCTTTCCATGTGGCCTGGACTTTGGGGAATAATTGTGTGGGCACTATGAGGTGGTTTGCTTTGCTGGCACTCAGTATGAGGGGTGGGTGGGGGCCGCCAAGAGATGTGTTAGTTGATGACTGCAAATGTCCTCTGGCAATTTACACCCCTTGATCACCAAAACTGGTTCATTTCTTTCTCAGCAGGGTCTAAGAATTAAGTATTTTCTAGTGTGTCTTCAAGCCTGTGAGCATTTTTGTGAATTCCAATGAGAGCCTGGACATCACTGACCTTCTGTCCCACTCTGCTAAGCACCAGTGCCCCCTCCACAGTGTGGTTCATGCCTTCAGGGGCTCTAATAAGGAGAAACCTCAAGCCAACAGCCAGTTTTCTCAGAGAATAAGACTTTCTGTGTCCCAGAACCTGGGGCTTGGACCGAAAAAGAGTTTCCTTCTACCTCAAAGCAATATTTCCTTGCAGGTGGGAACATTATAAGAGCTTAAGAAACAAAGCTCCTGTCCTAGTTTGTCTATGTGTGTGCCTTAATGTCACATCTCTAAAAAGAGGGTGCGAGTGAGCACACTGAGAGGGATTTGTCCTAACTGGATCCAGGCTCATTTCTATTCCGACTTCCAGACAGAAGCCACGCCAAGATGCTTGTCCTCAGGCATGTCACTTTTCTGAAGTTAACAAGAAAATCAGTTTTAAAGTCTAATCATTTTAAATCTCAGTCTTTTCTCTCACTTGGCTCTTCAGAGGCATATATAAACATATATAAACATATATAAACATATATGGACGTGTCAGCTCTTGCCTGCACCAGTCTCTTGTGTCAGTTAAAAAGCTATGGCCAGCAGGAGCAATAGTCCAGCAACCTAAACCCAAATCCATGCACTGCTGTCTCTTCTTTACTAAAAATTGTTCGCAGAACTCCCAGAAACACCAGAAACACACAAAATCTAAAGATACATATGTGTGTGAACACACATAAAATGATGCTCTGTTTACATATATTCACAAATGCTTCTAATCATTCCCACATGACTAATTCAACACAAGTGCTATGTAAATGGTTATTACAAGGTATTGGCTAGGGAATAAGGGCAAGAAAAAGTCTGTACACGCTCAGAACTATCTTCCTAATCAACAGCTGCTTGCAACTGTGAATGTGGAACTTGTGGACATGAAGAAACAGAATCCATGTGTGTGAGAGATCTTGATAATGAGCCTTGTAGAATAGCTTTTGCAATTAAACTTCTCCTAAACTGATCTCAAACTGAACACTATTTCATGAATACCCAACTGGCCAGAAGATTAAATTAAACCATCCACAAACTCCAAAACAGGTGTGGATTTTATCTAAGCTGAAATTCACCACCAAGAGGAATTTAGGATATTTGATACCTCCGTCACCCAATAAGGAGAATGCAGATCACTGCTTATAAAACCATACTTATACAAAGGATATTATGGAACTTTTAAATATTCAAGTATTTTACATAGAAGCTGTGTCAGGAATGTTAATTGCAAAGCAAAATAAAACAAGAATAGATAGCATGAATCACTTGGATGGCTGATAGCTATACAGTGCCTTTAGGGCCTAACAAATTATTCTGGAACAAAGACACTTGGGGACTGTGGAAATGGATAGCTAGGTAGATAGTCCCAGGGAAATGGAACCTACCAAGTCCCCGGCTACATGCCTTGCTCCTGCCCTCCCTCTCTTTTCTTCCTCTGCTCTCCCCTTCTCCTGCCCTCTACTCCACCACTGCAGATGCAGCAAGTGTGCGGATCCCTACCCCAACAGTCAATTGTGCACAGGCAACATATTCACTCCCGTGTTAACTACATATATGCCTATATTCCCGCACAGTTCCAGAAAAGCTGGTTAGTTCAAGGGCAGATATTATAAGGAGTCTCATTCTCCCTCTAGTGGTGAGAGGCGTTATCTGAAATTGCATAAGCTTCTTCCTCAGTGGCTAGGGCAGGTGGGAGTGCTGGGGATAAAGGCATAGAAAGCAAGCCTGTTTTCTATCTCTGCTCCATGAAACCCCAGCTCTGTAGCTAGTGCAGGATGCCTCAGTGGTCCTTTCTCCTCATCTTCCAACAATGTGCCACTCGCAGTCCAGAAGATGAGAAAATCCAACCTCACCTCAGGGGACCCACAAGAGGATGGATGAAATGGAATTTCCTTTCTCTTCAAAATTCTACATGGGGTTATATATAACCTTCTGAGCACTCTGTCGCTCAGATTGCTGGATCCTAAACAGCATCACTGCAATTAGCTTTTCCTTAAAAATAAAACAAAAACATGCTTACTCCCCAGACAGTATCTTTAATCCTTCTCTTCATCAGAATGACAGAGACAACATTCAAAGGAGTTTTCAGTATTAAAAAGAACTCCTGAACTTCCTAAATCAGTAACCATCGAAAGGAAGCACTGCATTTTCCTGTGTAACAAGCTCAGCCAGGAGTGTCAGGGAAACAACCCTGCTGTAGGCGGGCACCCCCGTTGCACAGCCATAGAGCATCCTGTCAGAACCTATCTACAAGGGATCCATACCAGCTAGGCATCTTGAATGCTAAAGAGAATCCCCTCAAAACTGACAATAGACTGAAAGATGGATGGGCTATTCAATTATCTTACATGTTTATAAAAACCCATTTAAAAAGAAAACTCTTCAAAAGTGAGACATAAAGCAATAAATCCAAAGTGAGTTCTTTAAAAACTGATTGGCAGTCATGATTACCAAGACTTAAAACTCAACAGAGAAAATATTAACATTAGTATGTGCACCTCGGCTGGAAAAGAAAGATGAGGAATCTCAGGGGATTTTTGTGTCTTTGGGAATCTTCAGAAACCAGAATGCTCCATTTTCTCTGGGAGCATATATAATGATGAAGGAAAGTGGCAGCTTTCCTTCCAGAACTGCAACTATAAATCTAAATAACTGATTAAAGCCTGAACTGTAAGCTAGGTTTTTGAGTTAGTGGCTATAGCAAGGGACTTGGTGATGCGTCTGCAGCTTTATTGATGCTTCTGGTGGCGTCTGCCTCTAAACTAAGATCCCTCCATGCACAATCTCCTTCAAAACACACTTTCCACTGCACTTCTTAACTCCCTCCCTGGAGGGAAGAAACTTTGGTGGAGAGGTCTCAGGATCCTCTGCTCCCTGAGTGACTGTTCAAGTCTCCAGCGTCCATTCAGCAAGAACAAGTCCAGGTCGATGGGGAGGGACTTTCTTCCTTAGGGTAAGGACCTTGGTTAGCTGGAGTAAGAATTTGGGGAGCCCTCCCTCATAGTTTTGGGAAGAGTTATTAGGGTGGCTTCCTAGTTCTGATATTTAACAAATATGAATGAAAATGAAAGCCAGTGAGAGCGATAGGACCTGTGACTCTCAGGGATAGCTGCTTTCTAATTTGCTTTCTAAGTCAGGAAATTGAAAAAATGTCAAAAGCAAGCGTGTTCTGCGAATGGGGTGTCCTCCAATTCCTAGGGTGACAGTAGGGAAAGCAGCCAAGGATTTCCAAAGCTCAGGGTGGTCTGCAGGCTCTAACCAGAGCACCAGTCTGGGAGATGGAATTAAACCATGTCAGCACCTCTAGTTGTGTTTATGGCAACAGGCTTTAACCCTTCTGGTGCCACTGCCCTTCTTATGAGTTCTCGTTTGTCTACGGGGTGCATCTTCTGTTAGCTGACTGGTGTTGCCTTGGGGTATTCAAAGTGAGGTAATTTCTTACAGCTTCAAGAAGGAGCTTCCGTGCTAACTGCAACATGATTCTTTTATAGAGACAGGGGTGCTTGTGCGTGGTGTAGGACCTAGGGGAGAAGCAGGGCTCTTCCTGCCCCAGCCCCCTCCACTTTCCTTCCAATTACCTCTTCTATAATCTATATAGGGTGGTTGGGAAAACAGAATTCCTGGGTCTGGAGGTTTCTTTTCAGTGATGGAACAGATGAAGTGTTAACCAATGTATGCCAGAAAGCCCTTGGATAACTGATGGGGAGAAAGATAAGGCCACTGCTTCATCATTTCGGTTTCCCAAGTCCCTTGAAACCATCACATCTTAAAAATCACCCAAACAGTCGCCACGCAAACCGGGTTGCAGAGGGCTGTGGCGGCCCTGGAGATAGGGTCTGGTTCTGGGGGAGACCTACAGGTGAGGTGCGGGAACCTTCCCTCTCCTGCAGCCCAGTGGACGGCGCGCACCTGGGACTAGCGGCCGGCAGACGGCGCCCCCCGCCGCCCTCCCGCCCCCGCCGGCCTCGGGGAAACGCCTGGGAGCCACTTACCGAGCATGCAAGCCCGAGAACAGGCAGAGGAGAAGCAGCAGCTTTGCAGCCATGGCTCTCCGGGCGCGGGTCCGAGGCCTCTGCGGGGCTCAGTCTCCACTCGTTCCGGGGACTAGTAGGCTACTACGGGTTGCAGCGCCCCGGGTTCTGTGGACCAGAAGGGACAGGTGTCTGCTCCGAGCGCCGCGCCCCCGACGGTCCGGCTCTGCGGGGCGCACAGGAGCTGGGGTGCGTCCGCTCTCGGGAGCGATCAGCGCTGGGAAGGGGGGGCAGCAGGTGGCCAGGCGCCCTCCTCCCTCAGCCCGAGCCCGCGAGGCCGCCCACCTCCCGGGCCGGCTCGGGGGGTCTGCTCTGGGGGAGCTGTGAGCGGGGCTGGAGGTCGCGGCTGTCTCAGTGGTGCCCACCAGCCGCGGCGGGGAGGAGTTTCCCCAATTAACGCGCTTGGCAACGCCAGGCGAAGGCAGAGAGGTTTGAATGGACTCGGAGTTGGGAGGTTGGGAAGGGGGCGGGGCTGGGGGTGGGAAGGAGAGCTTGGGGATCCCGCAGGGAGGCGCAGAAGGGGCCTGGGGACTGGCCCGTGTCATCGATGGAGTCATGGGCACTGGTAGTTTTACTGCAGCGCACCCACCCTGTTGCCCCCAGTGCCGCGTGCCTTCTCTTAGGGACGCCATTGCAAGTAAGTGAGATGGTTTGCCAAAAGGCTATCTTCTCTAGGGTGGTGCTTGCTTACCTGAACTCCCCCTGGTGCTCATAACTGTGGCTTGCTGGGGAAGTCCCAAGAATGTCCCCTTTTCTCAGAGAAGAGAGACTAACACATTACCAGTAATTAGTACAAGTGAGCCAGAGAGAAGGCTCCAGAGCCAGAAAGCAAGGAACCCTCTGTTGGGTGGGATTGACGTTATTTTCATGTTCCAAACTGAAAATTGCCTGTTTTTTATTTGTATGATCATTTAGAAAGCTAATCTCTTGACATGCAAGTATTAACTTAAACACAAATAGGAATTTTACTTCCATAATTAAAAAACATTCTTAGAAATACATTTTCAACTACTATTCATAGAAGCACGACAATTTCGCTAATACTGGATGCTGTAAAGTACTACCCTTGCAGCCAATTCGCCACCATCATTATAAGTAGCTATGCCTGCTTGCAGGAATCCATCAGGTTCGGGCCTGTGGATTGCTGGCTTTCTTTCAGAGAAGGAGGTGTTGGGAAGGTCATTGGATTCTCACTTGACATCCAGTCATTTCTCCCAGTAGTTTGTTTGCAATTTTACCCCCATTGCCAAGTGTCTAGGGGAAGGAGGTACTAGAATATACAGGTTTGGCAAAACTAGAGAAAGGAGATGAAGCCATTAACTATGTTAAGTGAAGTTGTTTTGTGATCACCCAAGATCCTGTCAGAAACTTTTTACCTCTGTAGGTGAGGCCAATAAACCCCAGGTCAACAAATTGAATTGTGTAGGAGTTTTTGTTGTTAGGGTCCAGGAGGAGGGTGTTGACAATGTTTCTATCTCCCCAAAAGAAGGAATTTTAGCAACACTGACAGTAAGCTTTTTCATGAAATAGAGAGAGAAGCAGGTTGAAGCTCTTGGGAATTACCTCCATTGTCTCCAGATTCTCAGGTAAGAATTGTGAGCCAGCAAGAGGCTGGAGACTGTTCTTGATAACAGTATTGCTTTTAATTAAGGATTGTGTTGTCTTGGTTAACATCAGGCCACTGCCTTCTTCCTGCCTCACCCAGCTCTCCCCAGTCAGGGCATTTTCTATCACCCTTCTTTACCTGCACTTCTGTAAGTCTGAATGCCTATGTTCTGTGGAGATTCCTAACAGCCATCACCTTTCTTCCTTCTTCAAGTTTCTACCAAACTCTCCTTCATCTCTAATTTCTGTGCCATACAAGGAAACCCTTCAAAATCTAGTCAAAGGGTGGTGCAAAATTATCTTGAGTCTCTATACAAATGCAATCATATCTTAAATTTCCACTCCAAGAACTGGTTTCTAGGATCCCTGGGGATGCTAAATCTGTCATTTAAAAAATGTATTAAGATTTTCATAGACCTCCAGTATGGTTTAAGCCATCTACAGATAATTTTTAATGCATACTATGTATAAATGCCATGTATGTAGTTGTTATGATTGTTTAAAGAATAAGATAAATGCCTGTCTGGTAGTGATATACTTTTTAAAGACAATATTTTTTACTCAAGTTTGTTTGAACCCAAGGATGCAGAATTCACAGGAGAGCCACCTACATGTCATCACCACCTAAGCTTTGAAAATATTCTACAAGAAAACTAAAGGTTAATGTAGCAGTCCCTTCATGCTTCCATTTTTGACATAGTTACAGGAACATAGGTGAAATAATGTCAGGCATGGTTCCATGGGAGCCAAGAATCAGTGTGGCTGAATCATTCAAATTCTCACAGCATAATTCTACTGCTCAAGTACAGAAAAGTCCCAGGAGGTTAAATACCACCCCTAAGGGTAAGATCCTGGTACTCACTCTTAGTCACTGTGTCCACTGTCTCTTGGAACATGAACCAGGGCAGACACACTTGGCTTCTTCCTGTGATGCTGTATTTTCGTCATATTTTTTTATTATTTTCAGAACATGAGTTGTTTACAATCTATTATACAGTAAAGACAGACTGACATTTGGATGGCTTTGTAAAATGTCAGCATAATGAGAGGTGTCCTGGGATTATATGTGTCTGTATTTATCACAGCCTGTTAGTGGAATAGATGTGAGACCTTTATACAGCCCCATGCTGGTGGAGTTTATTCTTTTTCTTTCCTGCATAGGTTTGATGTGCTATTATTATGAATGAGTGAGACCTGACCCCTTCTGAAGTTTGAAATGCTTTGCTCCACTTATTGGACACAATGGGCCAGCTTTACAGAGCTGAATATTTTACTGTAGAAAGCCTCCATAATGCAGTCTGGGGAAAAAAATTATTTTATGCTAAATGAGTCAGGAGGGATGTGGTATTCAAAGCAAGCTTTCTGAACATAAGTATGAAAGCAAAATGCAAGGTCAAGAATCTTTACAGCACTGGCTGTTAGCCTTTGATTTTCTTCCTTCACCTAAACTGACCAGGCTGGGGTGCTTAACTGAGCACACACACACTGCACTGCATACCCTTGCTGCTCGCCAGCCTTTCCATCTTCAGCACCTGAGAAACTTAACAGCTCCTTTTGGGTGAGCAAAATTCACTTTCCTTTTCCTCTGTAGGAAAATAAACGGGTGGGAGATGGGAATGGGGCGACGGTGGCAATGCAAAAAGAAATTCTGAAAAAAACAAGGTACTTCATCCTAAGACCTAGGGCTTGTGAGTCAATCTACAAACCTTGAGAACTAACAGTGCACTTGTTCAGACAGCTACAATGCTTGGGGGAAGACCTGGAGGTCTGATGCAGTTTGTGAGCTCAGCTACAGCTCCTCTAGGCAGAAGGTGGGAACGCCTGTGAAGCAGAAGCTGGCTGCCTTAGCTTGGAGATCCTCTTGTGGTTTCTTGGAGAAATACCTCTCAGGATTCCCTCTGCAGCCTCACTTCGCCTCCTACCAGCGCCAGCGGTACAGTACATTCCGGGTACCTAAACCACATCATCTGCTCATCTTTGCTTTGTGGCTTTCTGAGGTTTTAGTTTCAAACAAAACCTCTCTTGCTGTAAAAGTATTCTAAATTGTATCGTGATGTTTCATGCTTTGTTAACAAATGTTCAACTCAATCAAAAACTACTAGTGAAGATAAGATTCATATCAGAAATGCACTAATCTTTATAGCATGGTTCTGAGGCCTTTGAACTCATATTTACACTGTAAGAATAAAAGTACTATCTGCCCACCATCTACATAACAATTTCAGAATCTACCATCCCAGTGCCTAAGCTCCAAAGACTAACCACTATTCAATCTGCCACAAGGGACTGACTTTCTATCTTTTGCACTTGACATTGTACAACCAGAAAACATGTTCTAAATAACCTTTCATCTTATGAATTGTGCTCATTCTGTTGAAGTCATGATTTTTATCCTTATATATACTACTAGTTGACAATTAAGAGTATTCTATCCTTTATTTACAAGGATAAAGGACATTCCTGTATCTGACCTCTAGTTGCAAATACATGCTAATTTTTCTTGCTTGTTTGACTCAAACAAAATCTCTAAGTCATAAAGGCATTAATTTAATGGTAATTAAATTTTTTTTCACCTAAAACGCATAAACAATGTGTCCCTGGACCACCACTTTGTGTCAGCTTTTAAGAAATGTAACCTTGCTATTCTTATTTTTATAATTATAACTTTTATTGAAAATATTTTTTCATACTATGCATTCTGATTATAGTTCTCCTCTCCCAATTCATCTCCCAGATCCTTGCCACCCTCCCAATGGTCCAAATCCACATCCTTTATTCTCTCTCTCATTAGAATACAAACAGGCATCTAAAAATAACAAAATGAAAACAAACAAGAATAGGACTAAGCAAACAAATGGAGGGAGGAGCCAAAAGAAAAACACAAGAAATACTTATAGGCACAGAGACACATACTTTCTCACACATGGAAATCTTTAAAATACAAAATAATGAATGGATTGATGGGTGGGTGGATGGATGGAGAAAATAAAGTACAAAGTTAAACATTAGGCAGAGGTCAGGGAATCCCATGGAAGATGGAAAGAAGGATTGTAGGAGCCAGAGAGGTCAAGGACATCACAAGAACACAGTCCACTGATCCACTAGGCAGGGCTCATAGGAGCTCATAGAGACTGAAGTAACAATGAGAGGGCCTACATGGGTCTGCCCTAGGTACTTTGCATATATGTTATAGTTGATTAGCTGTGGAGGGTATCTTTGATTCTTGCTTGTAATTGGGACCTCCTTCTTCCTACTGGGTGGCCTTGTCCAGCCTGGATATAAGGGTGCATGCCTAGTCTTATTGGAACTTGTTATGCTTGGTTGTTACCCTAGGAAGCCTACTCTTTTCTGAAGGGAAACAAAGGGCAGTTGTGGTAGACACACTGGGAGGAGAGAAAGGAGGGGATACTGTGGCCAGGATGTATTGTACAAGAGAAGAATTTTTTTTTAAAAAGAGGTACATTTACACAAAGGAATATTACTACGCTGTTTAAAAAATGAAATTGTGAAATTACAGGTAAATGGGTGGAGCTAGGAAATAATCATCCTAAGTAAAGTGACACGGACCCCAAAAGACAAATGTAATATGTGTTCGCTTATATGTCGATGTTAGCTTTTAAGTCTTCAATGAGCAGGCTACAATCTCTATAACCACAGCGGTTAGCAACAGAGTAAGGGAGTAGACAGCGTGAAGGATCTTCCAAGGAAGAAAAAATAGAATGGGTAGCTATAAATCTCCTAAAGAATGGGTGGAAAGAGTCCTGGGGAAAGAGGATCAAACATGGAAGGATAGGGAAGAGGTGGGGAAGGGAGGAAGTTACAAAAAGTGACAGCTGAAACAAGGGTCTCCTTCAGCAGTTGAAAGGAAATCAATACAATAGAAACTTCTTTTTTTTTATTGGATATTTTATTTACATTTCATATTGAAACTTCTTATATAAATACAAACATGAAAGAAATCTAAATCCAATCCCCAAATGATACAGGGAGACAAGGACTCAACTAAACATCTCCCATCACCAAATGAAAACTCCAGTTCTGGAAATGGATTACATATAATTGAGTTGTTGGCTGAAAGAGGACCATGGAAATCCCTAAACAACTCAGGGTATAGTCAAGGCTATTTGTTACCCACCACTAATTGATAGTAAAATTTTATTTATTGCTGAGGACAGTACCTGCATATCTCCCTGAACATGGAACAGGTCAGCTGGTGTCTAACTAGAGCCTTCACCCCTACTGATTAGTGTTCAGGCTACTAGAAGATACTCTGCACAATATCAAAGGAGAAAGGATAAAAATCAGCCAGGCTACAAGCATTTTCTTCTACAATGGTCACATGCCTGTAAGATATACTGGCACAATAGTAGAACGAAGCTTGTAAGAATAGCCAACTACAATCTAATTGGAATTTGGGCCCAGATGAGATGGCATCTTTCCGTGACACAGCTCAAGTGGCCAAGAATCTGAGACAAGATAGGCCATGGACCTAGGGGTAAACCAAATATTACTTTTTTACTAAAGGAATGTAAAAATAAAATGACTCCAAATGACATTTCTTCTATACTCACCAATTAGTCTATGGATCAGGTCTCATCAGAGAAGCTTCCTCCTTCAGTAGATGGGAACAAATACAGAGAGCCACAACTGGACCAAGTGCAGAGTAGGCAAGACCTTGTAATACTCAGCCTTAAATAGGATGTCTCCCTCAAATCCATCCCTTCAGGGCTCAATGAACTCTTCTCAGAAGAAGAGAAGACAGACAGTAAGAGCCAAATGGAACAGAGGACACCAAGGAAATAAGACCAGCTACACGCAACAGAGCTGACTAATGTATGGCCTCAAAAGAAATTTGGCAGCATCCACAGGGCCTGCACAGGTCTAAGCCAGATGTTTTCCCAGGGCTGAGAGAAGTAGACACAAAGTCCCATCACTAAGCCAGATGCTATCTCTAAGTGTCCCATAAAAAGAAAAATAAATGTTCTCCAAAGAAGTCTCACTAAGTAGATACAGTATTCTTAAGAACAAGCTCTACACCCAGCAGTGGATGGCCAACATTAAATGAGCTTATTGCCATTTTGGAAGTTCTTTGTCACATAAAAAATGGTATTTTTTTCCTTTCATTCCTTATAATATATAGGTCTTATATATCATGTTTTCTGGTTTTGTTTTTGTGGTGTTTCTGTATGTGCAAGGGTGTAAGTCTTTGTATCCATATGTGGTTTTTGTGCTTTTTCTTTGGCTCTTTTCTTCTGATTGTTCTGTACTACTCCTATTTATTTTTACTTTATTCTTATTCTTTAAATGTCATTAGGTTTCTTTCTTTTTTTAATTTTAGATTTATTGATTTTATTTATATGAGTACACTGTAGCTGTCTGTAGGATCGTGAAAGACAGCCTGATTTCTGGTTGAGTTAGGTTTGGAACCCATGTGACCCAGCAGGTGATCCCACAGGGTTTTCTGCAGGGGATAGTAGGCATTCAGCCATGCTCCCAGACTCTAGGCTCCTGACAGGAGGCTACAGACTTCCATAGATCTGTGCCTTTCAGTCACCTAGGAGAACGCTTCTAGTCCCTCCACACATAAAGGGCATGACTACAAGCCACAGAGCCTCAAGACAAATCTCCATATTAATGAGATACCAAAGGCCAGAGGCCATAGGGGTGTGGCCAATCTAACAGTCCTTCCCAGACCCTCCTCTTTGCAAAAGGTATTTAACTTCAGACCTACCCTGAGGAAACTGGCGTATAGTTTTCATCTATTTTCCACCATGACAATAAACATCTTAAGACCATGGACTGTTTCCCTTCCTCAATAGATATCCTCTTGCAGTAGGGAACAGTGGAGCAGGTCTTCATCCACAGAGCTGCCACCTAATCTCCATGGAGACCACCAACCCAACCCAAACAGGCATGCCAAGCCAGCCATGACCCAGCCAGCGACCAAGAACTCTCATCCCCTCAGGACACTGCTGGAGCTCATCTCTCCCCCTCTCCTCTTCTACTGTGGGCCAATCTAGCCCATATGCCCCTACTTCATTCTAGGCCCTTCCACACATCCCCAGCAATGTCTGCGAGCCCAAGAGCCTAAGAACCAGCCAGTCCCCAGTTGCCTTTAGGCCTGGAGATCCCCAAGCCAAAAGTTCCAGCTCCTCACAGGACCTCAGACTATGCTCCTAGACCATAGCCTAATGTCTGCCCTGCACCAGCATGGAGTGAGCACAGTCAAATTCCCATCCCTCTGTCCCCATGAGAGACAGATGTGGGATCCATACATCAACCCACACACACTACAGCCAAACAACTCTCTTCAGACACACCAGAAGACAGCATTGGATTTCATTACAGATGGTCATGAGCCACCATGAGGTTTCTGGGAATCAAACTCAGGATCTCTGGAAGAGCATTCACTGTTCTTAACTGCTGAGCCATCTCTCCAGCTCTCATCATTAGTTTTCTAATGAGAGAGAGAAAGAGGGTGTGCCTATGGGTCATGAGGAAGTGAGGATGTTCTGGGAGAAGGTAGGGGAGAAGAAAATATAATCAGAATATATTGTATGATAAAAGCTATTTTCCATTAAAAAATATGACCACCGCAAAAACAAAACAAAAACAAAAAAAGGTTAAAGATAGTGGAAACAAGAAGGCAAGGAACAACTCTCTGGGATGTGTTAGCATTACTTGTTACTTCTCATGCAGCGTGGGGCATAACACTGGTATTACAAAGTATAGCTGCATAATCTAGCACTACTGTCTAAAGTCTCTAAACAGCCACTGTGGCTTCAGAACCAGAATTAGATCTTGTTTATGAGTTATTCTTCATGGAAACAAAGCTTAGAGATAATTTTTAATCAAAAGAATTAAAAGGAAGCCCGAAGGATCCTGGGAAGTCTTTCACTGTGGGATGAAGGAGGGACACAATCAAAATTGAAGGCCATCTTAGCCAGCTAGGTTGTGGCTGTCATGTGACAATATATAGGAATTTCAAGTCATCATAGCTTATGCCCTAAATATGTACATTTTTGTTTGTTGTATCTAAATAAAGTGTGGAAATGCTTTTAGATTAAAAATAGAGGACAAAAAAAATTTCTAAATCTATAGAAAGACAGCTTGATGAGGCTCTTGTCTAAATTTTAGATAACATCAGAATAAAAATAAATAATGACAATTCTGAATTTAAATGCACTAGATTAAAACAATAAAGCACAAGTCTAAACTGCAGATAATAACAGAGATGAGGGAAAGTACCTCCCAATTATAACATAACTTACTAATAAATACTAAGTAGCATTTGAGCTAGAAGATCGCTGTTGTACAGCCAGCTGCAACGATTGCTATTGCATAAAACTAAAGTAGTTAAGTGCTCTCAAATAATTTCCCCAAAGAACAGTTAACATTTAAAAGAATAAAAGAGTAGCCGTATAGTGGAGAAAGCTGGCAGACTGCAGCTTAATGCAAAGATCAATGTAACCCAGAAGGACATATTTAGCAGTAGGCAGCACTAAGAAAAACAGTGCTGTCCAAAAATACATAGCCTGGACCCCTGAGATCTCTCAGACACTACCCAGGCAGCATACACAAGCTGGTCTGAGGCTCCTGGATACATATACAGTAGACAACTGCCAGGTCTGACCTGGTGGGGGAAGACATGCCTAACCCTGGAGAGATTTGAGGTTCCAGGGAGTGGGAAAACCTGGTGAGAGTGGGGGGCACATCCTCTTGGAGGAGGAGGAATGGGATGAGGAACTGTGGGAGGGCAGCAATGACTGGACTGTGAAACAATTAATTTTAAAAAGGACACACTTCTTCCATTTAAGTTGATGCATTGCAGACATTTGTTAGAGTGATGCAAAGCTGAGCAAAATACAAGGCAAATTAGCTGAAGGAAGCAGTTTACCAAGCTTGTACTAAAGAGACACTTAAATAATCACAAAAGAGGCCTGGACAGTAGTGAACACCTTTAATCCCAGCACCCCAGAGCAGAGGCAGGCAGAGCTCTGTGAGTTCAAGGCCAATATGATCTACATAGGGAGTTCTAGGCCAGCTATGTCTATATAATAGGGCTCATTTTCAAAATCAAGTTTGCAAGATAACCACGAATGCAAAGGCAAGCCAGTATATTTAAAGGTGTGCAAAGTCTCACATGACTGATCTCATAGAAGAAAACAATCTAGCTTCTTGCATAAATCTGAAGAGCATTTGATGAAATCAAAACCACAGGGAAATAGCAGAATGGATAACATTTTAACAGGCAGTAAAGTCACATTTTGGCAGATTAGTAACTGCCTTCTTAGTGGAACCCTAAAAGCCAGAAGAGCTGGAGACAATGAACCCCAAGTTCTGAAAGACCACTGATGCCATCCTGGACTACTGTATCCAGCAAAGCTGTCTACCAGAGTTAAAAGAAAGAGAATACTTTTCATTACATAACAGACTAAAAGAACTCACGTCTATTAAAGCAGCCTTACAGATAGTACAGGAAGCGTTATTGCTTCTAATAATCCAAGAGGCTACAGGAAAAAAAATAGCTATATTCCCTGAAATGCAAAATAAGACTAAGAACATAAACAGCAATAATAAAATAAAGATGATACTCCAACAGTAACTTAAATATTAATAGCCTCAACTCCTCCATCAAAAAGCATGGGTTGATTTAATGGATTAAGAAACAAAAACCAGCCAGGTGTAATGATACATACCTTTAACTCAGTACTTGGGAGATAGAGGCCTGAGAATATCAGTGAATTAAAGGCAAACCCAATCCATATAGCAAGTTCCAGGATAGTCAGAAATACACATAGAGGCCCTGTTTAAAATATAATTCGTATTTTTGTTGTTCTGATGAAAATCACTCACTAAAAGATTTGTACAACATTGAAGTGAAAGGATGGAGAAAACGTTCCAAGCAAATAGGGCTAGGAAGCAATCTGGTGTAGTTATCCCAATATCAGACAAAATAGACATCAAATCAAGACTAGCTGGAAGAGCTAAATAAGGACACTTCATGCTCATCAAGAGAACAGTTAGCCAAGAAGACATTCCTATCCCAAACATAGGCAGCAAATTCTGGCATATCAATTTCATAAGAAGCATGCAATTATAGCATTATTAATTATATATTATTATTATATTTAAAACATATACTAATTACAACTCAGTATTAGAAGGCAATTGTGTCACCCCAATTTCTTTAATACACATCTGGAAAAAAGTAAGCAGAAAAAAATCAGGATTCAATGGCTTCATAGAACAAATGGCCCTAACAGATATCTACAAAAGATTTCTCACAAACACCAAAGAATGCTCATTCTACTCAGAAGCCCAAGCAAGCTCCTCTAAAATAAGCCATATCCTGAGTCAAAAAACCAATTTTAACAAATTCAGAAAAACTTAAAAAACTCCATGTATTCTATCTGACCACAGAGCAATAAAACTCAAAATCAACAGAAAGTAAAATTCTGGTAATAATAAAAGTTCATTACTGAATGACAAATGAGTCAAAGAAGAAATTAAAGAAGATATCGAAAACATTTCCAGAACTAAATGGAAAGAGAGCAGTACCTTGGGGACACAGGAACAGAAGCCCTATGAGGGAAATGTGTAGCTCTAAATGGATTCACTTAAAAAAATCAGAAACAGCACAAATGAAATGACTTCATGACATGACTCAACAGTTTGGAAAAACAAGAACAGATCAAACCCAAATCTAGTAGACAGAAATAAGTAATAAAAATCAGAGCAGAAGAGATCCTTATTGGACTTGATTAACTCTATTATAATAGTATAATAGTATAATATAATATTATTATCTATTATAATATTATAATAGTATAATATAATATCATTATATAATTATAATATATAATTATAATATTTATCTATTATAATAGAAAAGGCTGTGTACAGCTCTTGACTGTGTACAGCCCTTAAAGAAGAATATTGCCTTTACATAGACAAGACAGGGATGGTTAAAGAGAGCGTGAGAAAGGTCAGAGAAGGCCCTGAGAAAAGTCAGAGAGAGAAAGACAAAGATGAGTGCTGGTACAAGAAATGGTTCTCAACCTCTCCATGGTTGTCAACCCTACCTCCTCTCATCTTGGGACCATTATTTGGGTTCTTTTTGCTTATTTCTTCTGGTCCCTGGGCCTCAAATAGGCTGACTAACTCTGTGAAACAACAGATAAATAATTTGGTAGCAAAACCTATTCAGGTACATTATCATAAGTTAGCTATGGAGGACCACGAGACTCAAGATGAGGTTGTTACTTTATACAGGGTATTCCCAAAACCCATCTCCACCCAACCTAAAAGAGGATACTTCTGCCCCTAGACCAGGCAGAGAGGGGCCACCCAGAACCCCCTCTGATAGGCAACCTGAATTCTTGCTTAGGCTGTGAGGCTAAGCACTGCAAGGGAATATCAGTAAAAGTTAAAAATATCTCTCTGAGTTCCCTGAGGGACAAGCCTGACTGCATAGGGGTTGATGTCAGAAGTATCCCTTCTCCAGGAAAAAGACATCGGGTTAGGTATGGCCCTTATGCCTCACTGGACAACAACAGGGGGACTGGAGCCATTACAAGGTCCCCTTCAATTACTGGAGGTCAGGCCTCTATCCCCGCCTTCGAAAGATTAGATTCGCCACAGCCCGTCTATACTTAGAGAAGAGAGGAGATGTCAGGGGCATCCCTGCTTACACACTGAAGGCCTAAAATCAGCCATAGGCCTAAAATCAGCAATAGGCCTAAAATCAGCCATAGGCCTAAAATCAGCAATAGGCCTGTCATACATGTCATACACCAAGTCTTGGGTCTCTGTGGTTAAACACTGAAACAAATGGCTATAAGCTATTGTAAACAGGCAGGTTTTGTGGAAATTTACCAGCCTGAGTAGTCATAGACCTTGTAAATAGGTAGCCTTGGCAGATATTACCAACTTAGATAAGGACAAGTGAATCATATTCAGATATGATTCACAGAGTCATAGTGATCTATCCCCTGAACCTTCACCTACCGACACCCTGTTCTGAAAAATATCTGTATTCCCCCTGAACACCCACACTCCAGTGTCATCTCCTTCCCCACATCCTGCCTTTTTGTCTTTATAACCCCTGTGTGAATGAGTATAAATTACAATTTGAAAAAAATAAATAATATATATATACGTATGTGTGTGTGTGTGTGTATGTATGTATGTATGTATGTATGTAAAAAAAAATCAGAGCAGAAATTAGTGAAATAGAGACAAGGTAGGAAATTGAAATCAACTAATTTAATAGCTGACTCTTTTGAGAAGATAGACAAGATTGCCAGACCTTTTGCCCTATTAATCAAAAGAAAGATAACCCAAATGAACAGAATCAGAAATAAACAAGAAAACATTACAACATAAGCCATGGAAATTTAGATATAAGGAAATGCTTCATAAACCTATTATGTTGAAAATATACAAATAAGTGAATTTCTAGATTCAGTCATCTAAACCCCCAAAGTTAGACTAAAAAGAGATAGACATAAACTGACCCATTACAAATAAGGAGATCAAAACCAATAAAAAGACTTGCCTGGGTGGACTCCCAGCAGAATACTATGAGACTTTTTTTCTGTTATATTTTCTTAGTTTGTTGAGACTTATATACAATGGTGCTTTCATAATATTTGCATCCTCCCTCAGTTCCAAGAAAGTCCATCTTCCCTTCCCAACCTGTGTGTGTCTTCTTTTTCTTTTGAAGCCATCAAGTCTAATTTGTGCTGCTCACATACTCTTGTATATGTGGCTTTCCCTGAAGGGTGGTCTACATAGCAGGAACCAAATACATCTTTAAAGAAACAACTCTCCCATTCCTGACAGTGGTCGCTGTCAATAGCTTCTTACCTAAGAGTGAGACTTCAGATCCAACTCTCGACTCTATGCTGGAATTTTTCTGGCTTTAATTTGAAAACTTCTTGTGCTTGCTGTTTCAACTGCTGTGAATTCAAATGCTCTCTGATCCTACTTTGTCCGGAAAAGCACCATTTCTTGTAGTCACCACCTCTGGCTTTTACTCTGATCCCACTCCCTTTTCTGCAATGACTCTTAAACTTGGGAGGAAGGATGGAGAGTAATATAAACATCTTCTTTAGGACCCAGAATTCCAAAATCTCTTATTCTCTGCACATTGACCATTTCTGGGTCTCTGTTAATTGGCAGCTATTGCAAAAAGACATTTCTCTGGTGAGGGCTGTGCTTTGTGACAGACTTCTTCTGGAGAGCTTCAACACTGTAAGTCTACTTACAACAGACCAAAGAAATGGAGATGATTGGACCAATGTGCAACTTGGTGAACTAATATGTTTTATTGATGTTACTTGTAGGAATATGGGTGAATGGTTATTTACAGGATCAGAAATGACTAAGAAAACTGTGTCAACAAAGCCCACAACAGCCTGAGTGACAGCTCATAAAAGGTGGATGTCTGGGGCACACCATACAGCCTGAAGGCAGCTTAACAGGTTGTAGAGTATCCTTTCTATGTAGCTTAGTTGTTGTGAGCCTCTTCAGGTATCTCTGCTGGTCCCTGATTCTTACAGAGAATCTTCACAGCTTGGCTTGTCTGAGAGTGACTCTCAGCAGTTTTATCTGTATATACACCTTGAGGGGAGGGAGTCTAGTGAATCTGGTTAGTTTCAGGAACTTCCTGAAGCTAATTTGAGATGTTTATACTGTGTTTTAATGAGTTTTGGTTCAGGATAGGAGGTTTCAACCTCAGATGGAAACTCCTTTCTACTGCTGGAGTAAAGAGCATGATCAAAAGCTGCTTGGGAGGGAAAGGGTTTATTTCAGTTTACAATGTATAATCCAGGCAAAGTGAATGCTGAAACCTGGAGTTAGGAACTGCAGCAGAGGCTATATGTTAATGTTGCCTATTGGCTTGCTGTCCATGGCTTACTCCATTTGCTTGCTTACTAATAGGCTTTTTCTCACTCTTGATGACGCAGACATAGGCAAGATTAGATCAAATTAAAAGTAGATAAAGGCAGGTTTATTAGGAGGCAGCTCTCAGGTGGGTTCACTGATCTCATTGGTGGAGATCAAAGAAGTCACACATCCAGGCTAAAGCAAGGGTGTTTATGGGTATTGGGTACAGGGTGAAGACATGATAGCTAGGGGCTAAGATTGTGTCCATACGAAGCTGAGCTCTTTGGTGGGCATTCATGGGTGAGTTGCTGAAAATTCTGAGACAGGGAGAGATGATGTATCAACCTGGAGTTTTCTCCTTGTGGGGAGGGTTAGGGAAGGAATTGCAAATGGTGTTTCTTAGATCATACAGGGGATGATAAAGGGTTTCAACTAAACACTTATGCCATCCAAGTCCACCTGCCCAGTGGGTGGCATTGTTCTCAGTGAGTTGGAACATTCCACATCAGTCATTAAGAAAATGTCCTACATACTTGGCTACAGTCTAATCTGATCAAGGTATTTGTTCTGCTGAAGTTCCTCCTCCCAGATAACTCCAGCTCATGTCAAGTTGACAAAAATCAAAACAGAATAAGTGTTGACAGATGTGTTAATCTGTAAGTATAGTAATGAGTTATCAGAGTTGACTTCTTTTTTTCATTATGGGTCAAGTCTCTGTTCTTTTAGCAGAGATGTTTACATTATTTAAGAATGGACTAATTCATAACAAGGTTGGATTCTGGAATTCTTTTTTTTTTCTGGATTTTGGGACACAATCCCTATCCTGCTTTTCTGTTTCTTTGTTATAAGTCTGTCGCTTTCAGGAGTTTGGTCAAGGAGCTTAGGACATGTTTCTCATGGTTCTCTGGAGTCCAAGGTCCTGGGTCTCAGCATAGATAGGGTAACTGCAATGTTTTAGCCTGGCTACTGTCAGAGCTTTGGCACTCTAAATTAGTAATGGCTAGAGGATCCCTGGTAGGGTTTGAGCTGGTATCTGGCCAGTCCTATAAGAAATAAGACAGAACGGAAACATAGCTGTTCTTAACAAGTAGCAGAAACACTTAGATAACCCAAATGGAGGAAAAAATGGATAAAACCTGCTGGTAGCCTACCTGAGAAGGAGTTAGGGAACAAAAGAGGAGTTAGAGGGGAGAGGTAAGGGTAGAAATGTTGTAAACACAGTATTATGTTAGGCTTCCTATTGCGATGCAACACAATGAACAAAGTAACATGGGAAAGAAAAGGCTTATTTGGCTTACACTTCCCTTCACTGTTCATCACTGAAGGAAGTCAGGCAAGAAGAACTTAGCAGGGTAGAAGCCTAGATGTCAGAGCTGATGAAGAGGAAATGGAGGAGTTCTCCTCATGGCTTGCTCAGCTTGCTTTCTTTTAAAACACAGGACACCAGCCCAGGGCTGGCATCACCCACAATGGGCTGTACCCTCCTCCATCAATCACCAATTAATAAAATACTCTACAGGCCTGTCTATAGCCCAATCTTACAGAGGCACTTTGCTCATTTAGGTTCCCTCCTCTCAGTGACTTTAGCTTGCATCAAGTTGACATAAAACCAAGCTGGCACAAGTACTGCTGGACAAAATTATCAAAAAGATTTTTAAAATATACTTTTCTAGTCAAATTTGTCAATGTTTTACTTCACCTTGATTTAAAGACAGAAAAGTTCCTCATGCTCCCACATGATAAAAACACACCAGTGTTCATTCTGATGTCTATTTGATTTTCCTCTTAATGCTTGTGTTTCTGAATTGCAGCTTGGGCATAACTATAATGCTCTTCAAGTGCCTGCCTATACACCACACAACTCAAAGTTCCATCTCTACTTCACCACGTGTCTCTGGGCTGTGGGAGAAAGTTCTTGTCTGTTTTTGTGGGTCAAATGTGTATTCCCATGCTTTGCTCTAGCACTTTCAATATCTTGGATTTTTTTTTCTTGTTAGCATTTGACAAATTTTTATTCTTCCCTTCCCAAGAGAGACCGACACATCGAGATAAAATATGGCTCTATTTTGCACATACATAGATTTGACCCAGAAAAAGGTAACACAGTATCCACTTAATATTCTTTTTTGTTTGTTTGTTTGTTTGTTTTAATTTTTTATTTATTTTTTGGGGGGATTAGGTACTTTTATTTTTGCATTCCTTTTTTTTTTAATTTTTTCTCAAATCGTAATTAATTCACACAGGGGTATAAACACAGAAAGGCAAGATGTGGGGAAGGGAATGACACTGGAGTGTGGGTGTTCAGGGGGAATACAGATATCTTCAGAACCGGGTATTGACTAGGTGAAGGTTCGGGGACAAGTCACTATGACTCTGCCTATGACTCGCTTGCCCTTATCTAAGTTGGTATTGTCTGACAAGGCTACCTATTTACAAGGTCTATGACTACTCAGGCTTGTAAATTTCCACAAAAGCTGCCTGTTGACATTAGCTTATAGCCATCTGTTTCAATGTTTTTCCATTGAGACCCAAGACTTGGTGTTAGTATACATGTATGACAGGCCTATTGCTGATTTTAGGCCTATGGCTGATTTTAGGCCTTCAGTGTGTAAGCAGGGATGCCCCTGACATCTCCTCCCTTCTCTAAGTATAGACGGGCTGTGGCAATTCTAAACTTTCGAAGGCGGGGATAGAGGCCTCACCTCCAGTATTTGAAGGGGACCTTGTAATGGCTCCAGTCCCCCTGTCGTTGTCCAGTGAGGCATGAGGGCCATACCATTCCCGATGTCTTTTTCCTGGAGAGGGGATACTTTTGACATCAACCCCTATGCAGCCAGGCTTGTCCCTCAGGAACCCAGAGAGATATTTTTATCTTTTATTGATATTCCCTTGCAGTGCTTAGCCTCACAGCCTAAGCAAGAATTCAGATCGCCTGTCAGAGGGAGTTCTGGGTGGCCCCTCTCTGCTTGGTCTAGGGACAGAAGTCCCCCCTTTTAGGCTAGGTGGAAATGGGTTTTAGAAACACCCTGTATAAAGTAACAACCTCATCTTGAGTCTCGTGGTCCTCCATAGCTAACTTATGATAATGTATCTGAGTAGATTTTGCTACCAAATTATTTATCTGTTGTATCACAGAGATAGTCCACCTATTTGAGAGCCAGGGATCAGCAGAAAAAAGCAAAAAGAACCCAAATAATGGTCCCAAGATGGAAGGAAATAGGGTTGACAACTTTGGGGAGGCTGCAAACCAATTCTTGTACCAGCATTCATCTGTCTCTTTCTCGCTCTGATTTCTCTTAGGCTTCACTACCTATTTCATGCTCTCTTTAACCCTCCTGACTTCTCTATGTAAAGGCAACCTTCTTCTTTGAGGGTTGTACACAGTCAAGAGCTGTATACAGTCTTTTCTATTGTACTAGAGTAGATCAAGTCCAATAAGGATCTTTGTGATTTTAGGAGGTCTCTTCAGACGGCGAAATGAGGGATTTCATCAGATTAGTGATGTCAATCTCTAGCTGTTTGATGTTCTTGTCAGTGGCCCTTCAAAGGTCTGAGTAGTATAAGTTCGGAGGCCAGCATCTGGATTAGAACTTCTAACCTCAGACATCACGGGTGATTCATTTTTACCTGGGATGCTGCCTGAGTTAAAGCTCCTGGTAGTCCCTCTTTCTCTCGGTTTTCTGGGGTTGGGTACGGAGCTGCCGCCTGTGACCTGCTCTATTCTCGGGCCCAGCTTGGATTTTTAAATAAAGTCTTTGATCTACTCTATAGAATGAGATATAGATATGTAGATATTTTCATTCTTCTAAAAATAACCAATTTTAACAGCACTATTTTACATTTTCCAATGTATGTTTCAGACACCTTCACAAAAATTTTTAGTGAGCATACCTTTTTAGGTTATTACAAGGCCCTCTATTCTGTTCCATGTGTCCATGCATCTGTTTTTATGATATCACTATCGTTCTGTAGTATAATTTGTGACCTGGTGATGTGATGCCTCCTGCTGAGTTCTTTGGCTTTAGGATGATTTCAGCTACTTTTGTGACTTTTTGTGTTTCTAATATGAACTTATGGTTTGATAATTCTCTTTCTGGAAGGATGTCACTAAACTATTGGCCAAGATTGTACTGAATCTGTAGATTACTTTTGTCAGTACAACTGTTTTTACAGTACTGATTCTGTCAATCTAGAAGCATTGGGTATCTTTGCACCATCTACTACCTTTTTAACTTCCCCTTTCAGTTTCTTTTTTTTATAATTTTTTTTCTCAAATCGTAATTCATTCACACAGGGGTTATAAACACAGAAAGGCAGGATGTGGGGAAGGGAATGACACTGGAGTGTGGGTGTTCAGGGGGAATACAGATATCATCAGAACCGGGTATCGGCTGGGTGAAGGTTCAGGGGACAAGTCACTATGACTCTGCCTATGATTCGCTTGTTTTTTATTGAGCTCTTGTGAACGGGATATTTTTCAAAATTATTCCTACTGAAGTTCATTAATTATATATATGAAAGCGACTGGGTTTTATATGCTGTTTTTATTCACTTTGTGTTTTTTTTAACTTTCTAAAATTAAAAATAGATTTATTTCTCATATAATACATTCTGACCACAGTTCCCCTCCCTGCACTGTTCTCAGCTTCCCTATCCTTCGACACATTTCATCTCCCCAAGATATACTCCCTCTCTTGTGTCCCTTCAGGAAGAAACAGGCCTCAAAGAGACAACAGGATAGAACAAGATACAGTAAGGTAAAAGACCTCATATGGAGGCTAGACTTGGCAACCCAAGAGGAGGAAAAGAGTTCTAAGAGGAGGTAAAATAGTCAGATACATCAGTACACCCATTCCCACTGTTAGGAGTCCCAGGAAAATACCGAGCTGTAAGCCATAGCATATATACTGGTACAGGTTCCATGCAGGCACTTTGCTTTCCAGTTCAGTCTCTGTGAGCCCATATGAGCCCTGCTTAGTTGATTCAGTGCCCCATGCTCGCCTGGTGTCTTCCATCCCCTCTAACTCCTAGAATCTTTCCTCCTGTTCTTCAATGGGAGATGTATATGTATATGTATATGTATATGTATATGTATATGTATATGTATATGTATATATAAATTTTTAAATATTTAAAAGATAAAAAAACTGTAACATTTCCAAATTTTTAAAGAAGGGGTTCTTTTGCTTTGAGACTAGTTCTTATGGTGGAGGCTAATGTTGATTAAAGACTGTGTCATCATTGTGATTTTCCTTGAGGCAATTGTTCCTGGGGCATCACCATAATCATCTATACTAGAGCTCTGGAAAGAACAATCCAACTAAAGACATCAGGTGTTTCATCTACTATTCAATGATAATCTCTCTCTCTCTGTCTCTGTCTCTCTCTCTCTCTCTCTCTCTCTCTCTCTCTCTCTCTTTCTCTCTTCCCCCTCCCCCTCTCCCTTCCTCCTTCCCTCCTCTCATCTCTCTGCCTCTCTCTCTTTTACTTATGATAGGAATGCTATACTAAACACAGCATTAAGTTTGTAACATCACAGAACCACAGGCTTTATGAAGAAAGTGTAGTTGAATATGTTTTTAGAAGGAAAAAATTCTAAAAAATCTAAGACATACTTAATGTGTAATCATTTACCCAGGCCTTGGAATCAATACTTTCATCTTAGGTCACATTTGATTCTAAATCATCATCCTCATAAAGGAGTTTGACAGTGTTGTGAACTCAGGCTTAGGAACTGTGAGACACAGAAATATAGGCCTTTGCTTATGCCTCACTGGCCCTATGCTTTAAGGTAAAGAACTAATCACTTTGAGTTGCAAAAACACTGTTTATAAGATAGAAATTTTCTATTTGCTGCTCTTTCCCATCACTTGTCCCAAGAAAGATCTGCAGTGAATTTTCTCAGGTAACATTAAAATAATGAACAAATGGTTTATAGCCTCTTCTCTACCTTCAACAGATTGCATTTGCTGGACAATTTTAGTTACTCCTCAAGCAGGTGAACAAAATCACTGAGAGCAAACATACTTTTATGTCAACCTCACTGAAAGCTTGCTGTAGGTAGACCTTTAGACTCATAAGAAAGGACATACGAAGTACTGATTGTGGACTGTTAAGAATACTCTCTTTTATATTTGTGGTGATGTAAAAAAAGACACATTTAAATATTCTGCTCTAAAAGTAGAGCAGTATAATTTATAATTATCTTCGGAAATGTTATTGCTTGCCTTGTCATCATTCCCCCAAGGTGATTCTTTATTATGTTCTCATTAAAAATAACAATCTCTGAGAATGTCTACAACACAAAATCAGAGAATGGAAAACACTGTGATTATTTTTGCTAAATATTCATCAGATTACAGGTTCAGCAGAATAAAATGGGCAGTCTCCAAAATGCTCAGCAAGGACTTTGGTGAAAAAGCCAAACCTTAAAAAATTCGCTGCAACCTGGTAAAGAAGGTGTCATTATCTATTGAAAGTAAGCAGTCCAAGATGGGTGTTATCACGCATGGAAACACTTTAATATCTCATCTTCTTACAACTGTAGTGTGGTGCTGAGCAGGAAGGAGAGGATAACAGTCCAGAACTAGAAAAGTAATGGAAATCGGACTCTATACTGAAACTTAGTTTTGGTTTTCCCAGGGGCTTTCTCACTGTGTTGTAATGTCATCCTGTAGATGTCATTGTCAGATTTCAGGAAAATGCTTCCATATCATTTTAGAGTGACCTTTCTGTCACTCTTTTTCTGAGACACTGAGCATTGTTGCAGAAGTAACAATGGAGGAGCTGGTGAGATGGTTGTGTCAGGAAAGCACTTGCTTCACAAGCATAAGGAGCTGGTCTTGATCTTTAGTGCACATGTAAAAAGTCAAGTATGACTTTGTGTGCCTGTAATACTAGCACTGGAAAGTTGAAGAAAGGAGCATAGCTGAGGCTTTCTGACCAGCCAGTATAAGTGAAATGGTGACCTCCAGTTTCAGTGCAATAGCCTATCTCTAAAAGTAAGGCAGAGATAAACTAAAGAAACCATCTATGTCAACATCCAGTCTTACCATGACCACATGTAGATACTGACACCCACAAACACATGTATGCATACATGAATAAGTATGTATTCAAATGCACATGAGTAGGTAAAGGTGTCATTTCCCTAATTGGTTCTTGATTGTGTCAATAAAAATTATGGAAGCCAATCACTGGGAGAAGAGAAAAAGATGAAGTTTCTGGGTCCCAGGAGGAAGAGGAGGGGAAGAGAAAGAAGTACATATTATGTAAGGCCTGGGGGCAACTAGAACAGGTGCCGGCCTCCATCCCCAGTGGAATTCTAATATAGGATAGCTGATAAGTTTAGAGCAATAGATTCTTCCCCCAGCCATTGAGTTATCTGGCTAGTTTTAAAATACTAAGACTGTCTGGTGTTTTCCATCCGTGGGTAAGGTGGGCAGGAGGAGAAAGCAGACAGCTGGAAGAATGGGCGGGGAGGAATGTGTGGCATTCTAGGGAAAAACTAGCAACTTGGTGGAGCTGAGTGAGACCCAGGCAGCTTAGTGAAGCTAGCTGTAGGGCCTAAGTGAGTCAGCCATTGGTGGTGGCTGATCTAGGAACATAGAGCAGGCATGGTACCAGGCAAAGAGCAAGCATGATTTTATAAAATCACCGGCAACACACGTGCATAAGAAAAACATACTAAGAAAGTGAACTGGGGTATTTGCATGGCACCTACTTTGTCAAAGTAGACCTAACCATCAATTTTCTTTTCTTGATAGTTATACCTCCTCTGTTATAATTCTAGAGTTCCAAATTTAGGACAGAACCTATTCCTTCCAACCTGCTGAACATTATTTATTATTTATTCCAACAGTAAATGTGTGCACCAATTGCTCTACTCTGTCTATTGATGAACAACTGAAACCAGATGCAGGGCTAGGACCAGCATTCACCAGGCCCTAAAAAGAGAGGGAGATGACCAGAACCAGTAGTCCCCAGAGTCATAGAGAGGTTGTATGGCCAGGTTCAGTAGTCATCTGATCCAGAAAGAAGGGCACAAAGCCAGAAAAGATGTCACCAGGCCCATAAGGGAATTGTAAGGATCAGTAGTCCTCATGCCTGTACAAAACACTGGAAATGCACTAAGGAAGCACACAGAGATCAGTAGGAAGACCCACTGACTGTATCTACCCTTGCCATATCAGCAGTATCCTCTCTAAGCATTCTTGTGATTCCTGTGTGTAATTACATTGGAAGAGTAGGGGTCTTCCACTAAGTTTTAACTCTTTTTGTTTGGTTGGGTTTTTTTCCCCCAAGCAAGTTCATATGAGATTTTCTTACATTATTTTTAGGGACTTAGTTAATCAAAAGTTGAATTTCAATTATAAATTGCATGGCATGAGATCAGCTCATTTTTACATTTTTTAATGAACATTTAAGATTCATATACAAAAGCTAACAGAGCAATAATCCAATCATGAAATATGTACAGGGAAATAAAACAGAAAATAACTTAATTAAAATTTCTCAGCTCAGAAGCGGCAGCAAGAGGAGCCAGGATCCAGAAACAATGGTCACTGAGTACTGCCTCCAAAGACCAAGGCCTTGTTGCTTTAAGGTTTTAAGATTTTTTTTCCTCAGTCATTATTTAGGTTGTAGAAGTGTTGAGATGGGGTGAGAAATAATTTATTTTCTACAAAAACCAAAATTAACTTTTAATTAGTTGATTTCTTTTCCTTGGGGAAGTATTTAATCTGCTAATCTAAAGACACTATGTGCTTGTTATTAAATTTGTCTGCATAAATGTTTGCTTATTCTATTTCTTAATGTCAGTTCATGCAGTATTTTTCTAATTTCAGAACAAGAAGAGTTGTTAAAGGCAATTTGTACTGGTCTTAAATGTCCACAGTTTGCTCTTCATGGACAGTGTGTACCCCAGGATCTTTGCTTTTTCACCTGTCAAGTGGTCATCACAGGGATTCCCTAAAATGTTCTGTTGGCTGGGAAAAACAGTATGAAATGGCATTCGAAGTATAAAAACATCATATACTCAGAACAGTTAAAAATATACTTATCTCGTTTGTAAACTATTGGTGTTAGGATGCTGAGCATCTGAGAGTCAGTCATTGCCTCCCGTTGTTCTAGAAGGCCATTTGCTTGGTTTGTTAAGGGGACATCCTTGAAACATTTGAAGTTACACGTAGAAACATCAAGGCAATATTATTTGTACATATTATTAAACATGCAAAATTTCCTGAAAGACAGCGCCCAAATAGTCTCTATGAGCTTGGCCTCTCCTCAGTTTTATTTCAGTGGGAGTATGGTTTCCTGGTTTACTTTGGAGAGGCTGCCCCTTTTATCACAGGCTCTCTATTCAAATATGTTGCCCAGTAAACTAAGTTGAAAGTGCCAAACAAGATGGGGAACACAATCCGGGACATTTTGTCGATCTTGCTGATGCTATTGTATGTCTTTTTACTCTCCGAGGTCTTCTCTTCAGAAGCTTTGATAGAGACTGTGGGTGCATTCCCGGTCCCAGCTGGAGGCTGCTCCTTTGGGATGTTTGGAGGATGGGTCAACTTCCCAGTTGTAAAAGCATTTGTTGACTTGTTTAGTATGAGTTCACGTTCTTTTTTCTGCAAAATAAAACAAGAAGGTAAATGCACGTCACCTTTCAGCTCTTGAATAATATCTCACAGGCTGTCTTTAGATGAGACAATAAAGATGAACTCAGCGCTAGGAGAGGACAGACCTCTTGCAAGCCTAGAATCCCACAGCAGATAGATGTGGTTATTGATGTGAATGTTTGGTATTTCTCAGGAACCTACCATAAACTGAATTAAGATCACTGTTAACAATCATTTATTTATTTAAGTGTGTCCATGGGAGTGAAGACTCTATGTAGTTTGCTATAAGAAACATTCTAGAGAATGACCTTCAGAGAATAATTAAAGGGAGAGTGTTTAAAAGGCTGAATACAGTAAGTAGTCCTTGGTGCAAGGTGTATCTCAAAAAGGGCTCCTGAGAATCAGCCATGCAGCTGCCTCCAACAGCACAATGAGAATGTCTTTTATTGTTGAGTGTCATTTCTTTTCAGAATGTATAGTTATATCCTTTTGATGGACATATATGCTGTGTCCAGGTCTGACTATTCTGGATCCAGCAAATGTCTTGTGCACACTGTCTTGGTTTTGGGTTTGCTGTTGTTTGTTTTAATTATATATGGAGTTCTAGGACAGGGAATAAACTTTATGTGGAAAAATCAGAACCATGATTACATTTACAGAGGTGAGGGCAAGAGCTGTTTAGAAAAAGATATTTGAATTTCTTAACTGCTAATGATATGATAGAGATTTGGGGGACATAGCACTGTGTGCTTGCAGGAATGCAACAAAGATATGCCTAATGTGTGTGTACTTTATGTTAGATAAATTTTCCTCCAAGGGAATTAAATAAATAGTAAATCACACTAAACTCTGGCTAATGGTATGCATGGGATTTATTTTGATATGTATAAAAAAATAAAACGGGTGATTGATGAAAATAGATCAGTGAATAGATAATAGTGTACAGATCATAAATGGACCCATGGATAATAGATGGTTGGATGGATGACAGGTGATAGATGAATAGATTGGTGGATGAGTGGATGGATGCTAGGTAGAATGAATGATGGATAGATATGGTACATAGATTGGTATAACATAAACATAGTAAAATGTTACCAACAGAAACATTTTAGACATTACTATATGTTTAAAATATACATAATAAAATATTAGTTTAACTTTCATTTCAATTTCATTATCAATATAATGCAATCTCATTAAATATAATTTAAATAAAGCTGTATTGTAATTATGGAAAGCATGTCAGTGCTAAAGATGTAGAAAGATAAGAAGAAGAGAGCAGAAGGAAGAGGAGCAGGTGAAAATAAATGAAAACCAAGTGCTTAGCCAGATGCAAGAACTATGGGAGCCGTAGAAACTATGGGAGGGCGGATGGGTGAGAAGCAGTCCATGCTGCAGAAAACCATCATGTAGGCTTCTTGCCAGTCTTCCAGAATATTAGTAAGTGTGACTAACTACTCTAAACGATTTTCATCTTTGAGAATCAAGGAAAGAACACAATAGGAGAAAAAATTCCTTCAATAGGCACACATTTATCAAAATAAGATACCCAAGAATTATATAAAAAATAGCTTAATGTTTGTTTGCCCATTGCCTGAGGGCATTCGCCCATATGCTTTAAATTCTTTAAATGACTTCTAATACCCAATGAAAGTTAACACTGTGTAAATACTTGTTCTTTTTTGTATTGCTTAGTAAATGACCAAAAATCAAATTCTGTGCTTGTTCAGTATATACCCATTATTTTCTCAAACATTATAAACTGTGGTTACTTGTATCAAAGATATAGGACCTGAAAACATGGAAAGACAACCATATTGCCGTTCATGGCAACATGTGCTTTGAACTAAGAGAGACAAACATAAAGAGAGGGCAGAAAGAGCACAAGAGACAGGAAGGTTCAAGTAGGTGTGCCTCACACAGAGATCCACATGGATCTCTCTTCGAGAAAGTGTTTGCTGTCCAGCTATCAGCAATATAAGTCAGCAGTCAGCAACTTCAAAAACAGCCTCAGCCACGGAAAGCTGCCTGGCCCTCTCTAGCCACATTTCTTAGTCAGGGTTTCTATTCCTGTACAGAACATCAGGACAAAGAAGCAAGTTGGGGAGGAAAGGGTTTATTCAGCTTATACTTCCACATTGCTGACCATCACCAAAGAAAGTCAGGACTGGGACTGAAACAGATCTGAAAGCAGGAGCTGATGCAGAGGCCATAGAGGGATGTTTCTTACTGGCTTGCTTCCTCTGCCTTGCTCAGCTTGCTTTCATATAGAACCCAAGACTACCAGCCCAGGGATGGCATTACCCACAAGGGTCCTTCCCCACTTGATCACTAGTTGAGAAAATGCCTTACAGCTGGATGCCATGGGGACATTTCCTCAACTGAAGCTCCTTTCTCTGTGATAACTCCAGTTGGTGTCAAGTTGACACAAAACCAGCCAGTACATCACTATTTTGCCTAGAAGGCAGAACCATGGCTGTGTAACAGTTTCTTAGAGAGATTTAAACCTTCCATGTTGGAGTTTTCTCATTAAGATAGCAGCATGCTTACAGGGAGGGCAAAACACAAGCTACTGGAGCTTAGGTGGCAAGCAACTCAAAATCTCTCCAGGAAGTTCCTGAACATGACCAGGTTCACTAGACCTCCCCTCCCCCAAACATATGTAAGATAGAAATATTGCCAAGAGTCACTCTCAGACAAAATGAGCTGCCTCGTTAAGGATCCGGTCACACGAACCACCTAGTAGAACAGCCAAGCTGTTCAGACAAAGCTCCAACCAAGTGAACTAACTGCAATGAACACTCCTCAGTTTGTTGAGCTGTCTGCAGGTTGGACTTTGTGCTTCAGCTTTGTGATCCATTGGCTTTGGTGATTCAGATGCCTTTGAGTCAGTCGTGCTCCTGTAAGTAACTCTTCACTTATATTTCTGTACCCCCAGTATAAACTGTGTTGGGTTTTAGAGCTATTTGTGATCAGTTCCCTGTCTTGGATGAGTGATGCTTGTTCATGATTCCCCAGAAAGAATGTCACTCGCCACCCACATGTTAGCCAGTGAGGCAGAAGCAACATTTCCAAAGCGTGTTCTGTGACTTGCTTCAGAGTTTCAGTATGGATTATCTGAGGCTCTGCTGAGCACACTGTCATCGTCTTCTGTCTCACCTCACTTCTTCCTCCTTTGTTGGGAATAGGCATGAAACAATGGAAAGTATAGCCTGTTTTCTGAGTTCTTAAAGTTTTCTCCATTTCTAGTGATGATCACCTCACAGCAACAGATTCCCACTAACGTGTTTATTCTGACTTAGTCCGTGAGTCTGAGAGTCTGTCCAACCTGCCTGATAGAATGTTACTTTCACACGAAGAGCCTTTCCAGCATTAGGGTAGGGCACAGCATGGGAAAACAACTCATCACGTTGGTGTCCCATATGGCTGACCAGTGGAGCACACTGTGAGAGTGATTAGCCAAGCTATGTCCTCTATTTTTCCCCCACAGACCTAGAAAAGGACAGTTACACAGACCCTGTAACAATTCAACTAATATTTTATTATGTATATTATGAAACAGGACATCCTGTTTCAAAAAATGTTTCTCCAGCACCCCACAGATCATCCACAGAAGCCAAATCATTTATGTCTCCCCACACCATGAAAACAAACTCAGATAAGCACTGTGAAGAAGCAACAGGTATAGGAGAAATATGTGGGACAGTCAGATGTTAGGTGATGTCATGGAACTTTTAGATTTATAAGGGGAAGCCCAGGCAACCAAGAAGGTTGTTTGTTGGGAAGAAATACAGATGGTGTGGAAAGATGAAGTTAACCAGCCCACCTCATATTACTGGAAGATAGATGCTTTCTGGCTGCCTGAACTTTAAAGAACCACATGGTGATAACTTGAATGAAGAAGCTCAATGTTAGCCTATTTTCACAAGCTTCCACTTAGTAGTGGAGAAAACTTAGCACTTAGGCTGTGCTACATCTCCAAGCAGGGGTCCTATTGCCACCTTTCTGTCTCCCAGTTACTGTCACCCTGCCTCTCATATAGCCAACTGGATGTGGATGTGGGACTCTGTGAGTAGCATGGGGAATGGACTATGAGCCTTGGAAAAAGGACAGTCCATGGTAAGGTCAGAATGACAGGTAAGGGCTGACCCAGACATAACTGGATCAGGCTCCATGGGGTAGAACCAGATGAACTCCATGGGATGGAAGTGAACAGGTTTGCCAACTGGTGTGGTTCAGGACAACTAACTATTCATGCCCGACTCAGTTTGGACTCCCCTTGGGCTTATTTCACAGAGGATAGATTATGATTTCCTTTCAATCTTCTCCTGAAAGCACTGATCTCACCTTCTCTCAGTACAAAGGACTTGCTTAAATGCCTGTTCTGTGCATAATGTAATTAGGGGGTTATCATCTGTGGTTTTATTTTCTGTGCCTGAATATTTTCTCATCCCTGCAGAAGTTATTCAGCTTGGGACCCTGTGCTGCTCTTTTCCTTCAATTATTCCTCAGATTTGGGTAAAATTGTGAGTGAAACATACAATAAAAGATCATATGACTGTGTGACACTTCACACTACTGTGCTTGCTCACAGCTGCATGGGCCAAATTATTCCCTTGAAGTACCGGGTCATTTTTGCTGATGGGTAACTTCCATTATGCTATCTACCCTCTCTGAGAAATGCTGGTTAGCTCAAAGAAGATATGACCTAGGGATAAAAGAATGTGCTGTGGTTAGAACTAAGGTTAAAACCCAGACACATCATCCCTAGAGAGGATTGTTTTTACCAAACTGACCAGTTTGAGTGTAAGTAAGTCCAAGCCATTCAGTGTACACCAGACCTTTCACTTGAAAGAAATTTGTTTAAAATAAATTAGATCATCTGTAAGAACCTGTTAAGAGCCTTGGAGGCAAGAGGAAAGATCATTCTGGAGAGAGAGACAGAAAGAGAAATTGCCTGTTGAATATTTGGACCCAAAATTAGGCCTATTTTCTTGCCAATGAATTCCAAAAGAAGGAGGATAATAAACCATCCCTTACCTTAATTTTAGCTGCTTCCAGGGCCTTCTTGCCATCCCAGGCCCATCCTCTCTTTGTAAAGTAGTTGACTGTGGCAAATTCAATCAGAGCCGAGAAGACAAATGCATAGCAGACAGCAATGAACCAGTCCATAGCTGTGGCATAAGCCACTTTGGGCAGCGAATTCCGGGCACTGATGCTGAGTGTTGTCATGGTCAACACTGTCGTCACTCCTGCTCAACAAGGAGAGAGGAGATTACAGCATGGGAAGAGAGATCAGTGCTAATTCCCAGAACTCCCTCCCCAAACATTACAGAACATAGGCCTCTGATTCTTTAGACTTAGCTAACTTCTTTTCCCCCAGGACGTCCCCTTGATTATCATATTTTCTGCAGTGAAAACATTTCTTATCTAATTATCCCCACTGTCTTCATCCTCTATGATACAAATTGAGTAGAGCATGGACTGTGGTCTGACTTCTATATAACCATATCCTCTTTCTTTGGACAGGTTGTGGAAATTGTTGGTACTTGCAAAGATGTTTTCATGAGTGGTTTGTCTCTGTGGGACTAAGGTAAGAACACATGAAAAGTGTCAGCGACCTTCACCCAGGACTCAGCAGTGTGCTTCATGGAGATTTACAGTGTACCTCGGAAGCAATGGGCTGAGACAGAATGATGTAGTGTGTTCCTTTCTTGTGCATTGACTATAAAGAGATGCCTGAGTATCACTGTAGCAGGATGATACCTTCTCTCCTTAAAAGGAGGGGCAATATCCTTGAGCCTGTTGTGGCTCTAGAGAAGCACTGCAGTTGTTTGGCTGGAAGGGCACATGACTTTCAATTGGAAGACTTGTGTATAATCAGCCAGTGTCAGCCTCTGATCTAAGCTACTTTCTGGAAGAGTGTACTATATCCATCATGCAAGAGAGCTAGAGATTTATAGGTACTTAGGAGTGTTCTTAAATTCTCATCATATGTAGAAATAGCACATCTCTGGGGTCAGGACTGGGGACTCTTACAGTCTAGACAGTCTTTCTTTTTATACACTTCTGTGAACATAGATCTGTGTTTGGGATATGGCAGGAATGTGCCTTTTATGGCATGAACTGTGTTGCCCTTCAACTTGGCACACTGAAGTCCTAATCTCAATTACTTGGGATTGTGACATTATAAGGAACTAGGCTCTTAAGAAGTAATGACATCAGCAGACAATGTGTTCCTTAATCCATTGTGACTGATAGTCTTTAAAAGAGGAAATTCTGAGTTAACGTGCACGCACACACAGGAAACACTGGGAATGTGCAGCCATAAGCCCTAGGGCTGCCAAAGGTAAGGGAAGATTCCTAGATCAGAGTCTCCTTCACAAGCCTCAGGTATGAACCAATCCTGCCAGCCTCTTAATCTTGAGATCCCACCCTCCTGAGACAGCTACAGTATGTTTCTAAGCAGATGCTGGTAGAACTCTGATACAGAAGCACAATGGAGCGCTAGGAGCGAATGGTGGTCCAACATCTGGGAGACCTTCAACTCATAAAACATGGAACCAATGTGGAATGAATGCCTACAGAAGCATTTTGATTTTATATTTTGATTTTTCTTAACAATACAATACAGTGACTTATGCTGAGTACATAGTTGAATACAGACACTCAAGTAGGCTTCTACTCAGGTCGTTTAACATTTGATCATGTGTAGAGAACTTCCAAGAGGAAATAGACTATCACAGGCAGTGTGTTCCCATTCTTTCACTAACCTAACTAATAAAAATATCCACTATGGAGTTCATTAGGCTCATCAACTTGGTGAATGAGTGCCTCCTGGCCATGAGTCAATCTCCACACCTTGATACATATTCTACATTGAATCAGGGTAAGAAACTTAGTACTGGGGAGTAGAGTGATGAGCAGAGGTGCACAGGGCTCTTGGCCTTCTTACATACTATCATCAAGATAAGGTGCATGCAAATGCTTTCCTATTGTGGAAGAAAAACTAGATGTAGGAACTACTGTGTGAATTGTATATCACAACACACAAAGATGAGCCTCTGTTGTTGTCGCAAAAGATCTGAAAATTGCCTTTAACATCCCTTCTTAACTGGGAGTAGAGTGAGCACTGTGGTTCAGGCAGGTGTCAGCCCAACACCCCTAGTGTTAAAGGTTAGTTCTGCAGCTCTGGGTGGTGGACAGTGGCATATAGTTTTCCAGTCACAGGAAGGGTCATGCTCTAAAAGAGGTATTAGAGTCCAGCCCTAATTTGTTTGTCTCTGTCTTTTTTTTTTGTCTTTTAGCCTCTCTGTATCTATTCCTTTTTCTATCACTCCCCCTGCCTCTGTCTCTGTCTGTCTGTCTGTCTGTCTGTCTGTCTGTCTGTCTATCCGTCTGTCTGTCTGTCTACCTCTCACTCTAACTTACACACACACACACACACACACACAGAGGCACACATGTACTAGCCATGAGGTAAACATGTTTGCCACGATGTGCTGTCTTACTACAGGCTCAAAATAAACATAGACAAATGACCATAGAGTAAAATATCTCTAATACGCTGAGCCAAACTAGATCATTCTTTTAAGATTGGGTAACTCTGGCAATGTGGTACAGTAAGAAAAAGCTGACGAGTACAGTGAGCTTCAAGATGGGAAACAGTCAAATCCTCTATGGCAAAGAATCTCCTAAGCTAGATTCTGCTGTGTCTAATGTCTTAGGGACACACAATGATGATTTCTCAAATTGTTCTTCAATAGTATCGATACATAGCTATTTCCTCTGTATTGGAACATTCTTTCCTGGAAAGCCCATAAAACTCTGGAAGTTGCCCTGGAAATTTGCAAGTCTCAGGAAGTTTAAAAGAGGAAAGAGAGACAGCTTATCAGAGTCCCAAGGCCTCTTCTTGAGGTTATATAAGCAGGGAGCAATTTTCAGGGGAGGGTAGGCTCATTATGGAACTACCTGCATGCTGCCAGGGATGCAGCTCTCCTGTGCCATCAGCTTGCCCCTGTAAGTAAACCCCAACCTATGATCCTATAAGTTACCGTGATAAACTCATTGGTTTAATGAAGTAGGCTTAGATGGAATAATTTTTTTGGTGTGACGTTAGTGTCTCAACTGGCGTGAACAGACATTTCCCGTGCCTCCCAGGAAATGTCATCCACTAGTCACTATTTAGCTTCTGTTGAGGTTAGGTTCAGGGACCACCTCAGATTCCAAAGCCCATAAGCGTTTGAGTCTCTTATATAAAATATCATGGCCTCTGCATGGAGTCTTCAGGCTGTCTCTTACATATAATGATCCATATTTAGATGCCTTACAATACCTTATGTAATGTGATCATCATGTAAAGAGTTACTGTACTGTATTTTCAGGAAATAACAGCAAGACAAAGAGTTTGTATATATTTCAAATATTTTTTACCTATGGTTCTCTGAATCTGAGAATGCAGTGCCTACAGTCACAGAGGGCTGAAAGTGTTTTGCTACTACCATGTAAAACACAATGTACTAGTGTACATACAATGGAATGACTGTATTTTGATGAAGATCTTAAAGTAGTAAGAATATTTTCAATGGGAACTATAAAAACTCAAAAACAAGTACCTGATAAACTCTAGGAAAAATACTAATGTGCCCAGCCTAAGAGTGTAGTTTGGTGGTAAACTACTTGTCTGTCATTCATAAGGATCTGTATTTGACCCCCAGTGGAAAGGAAGGAGGAACAAAAGGGGGAAGGAAGAATGGAGGGATGCTTATACTTAAAACCTTCAAAAGATCTTCTAGTGAGAAAATGTTTTCAAAAATGGAAATAATAATCAAGCAAACAAATATTCCCTAAACTCTAACTCAAAGAGAAATCCTATTTCTTAATCTTAAAAGTTTAGCCAATTGCTTCATTTGTTTCCAAGGTCACAGTGAATAGGCAATAACAAAAGCACAGTAACTATATTAATCAACTTTCTGATACTGTCACAAAATACAAGAGACAACTTTAAAAAGTAAAGATTTGCTTTGGTTTAAAATTGGGGGATTTTAATTTATGGTCAGTTGGCTCTGTTGATTTGGAGCCCAAGGTAGAATAGGTAGCCATGACAGGAACATGGAAAGGGTCAAAGTTTCTCACTTGATGGTGGCTAAGAAGTAAAAAGACTAGAGTTCTTTTCTCTTAAAGCAAAACCCCTACATGGCCTGAATTATTAGCCTTCTTCACCTAAAGCTTCTAGCCTCTAAACACTACCAAGAGGTGAGATGATACAATAACTGTTCCAGTGTCTTAAAGCCAAACACCTGGCTCTCAAAATAAGCACAGAGTGTTCTACAAAACAGATGTTTGGAAGAGTTGAAAACAGCATGGTGCTGTACAGCACATCCTAAGCTCTTGAGACACAACCTAACTGGAAAAAAATCCCATACCAAAAGAAGAGCTTAGCCAGCTGCTGACCCACATAGCCTCTCTTTCCCCCTCCTCCTGCTAAATCAATAAAGAACCCTTAGTCTGTAAGAGGTTCTCTCACTGCTTGGATGGTGTAAGCCTTTCTCAGGTTGTCCTGAATAAACCTGTCTGCTCTGGTGAGCCCATTTTAACTTCTTTTCTTTTTTTTTTTTTTAAAGATTTATTTATTTTTATTTATGAGTACACTGTAGCTGCTGTCTTCAGACACACCAGAAGAGGGCATCAAATCTCATTACAAATGGTTGTGAGCCATCATGTGGTTGCTGGGATTTGAACTCATGACCTCTGGAAGAGCAGTCAGTGCTCTTAACCACTGAGCCATCTCTCCAGCCCCCTTAACTTCTTTTCTATACTGCTACCTGATAAGGACCATACCTTTAACACACAGTTCAAGTGTATCTGTGGCACTGATCATTGTTGATACCTATGCCAAGGCCAGGCTTGGAGTTACTCACCAAAAACTGTCCTAGCTGGGACAGATTCTCGATTTAGCCAAAAGGACACCTGGGATAAGATGACAGTCATGATGCAAGGAAGGTAGGTCTGGATGACAAAGTACCCGATCTTCCTCTTCAGGTGGAAATGAGCAGTCATGATTGTATATTCACCTGTAAATGCACAAATCAGCGAGATCAGTTCTACCCTCCAGGGCCAGGGTTACTGTTCTCCCCAATGGAGTTCACAATGCTTCCCTTCTTCTATCTTCAATCTCCTTACTTATTCTATTTGCTTACATAGCTAGTAGTAGGTGGTGTCTGATTTTTTAATTTCTTTTTTGTATTTTGCTTATGATGGCTTTTTTTTGAGAACTTCGTATATGAGCATGGCCTTATTTCTAAACTCTCTTCCCGTGCCCTCATCCTAAAGTCATGACATCTTCTTTAATTACTGTTGTTACAGTATGAGCATATATGTGTCAGAGATGACCACAGGGATTGGACAAGCTACACAGAAACTTGCCCCTGGAGGAAAGTGATTCTCCTGCTCTCAGCTCCCACTGACCACCTGCAGCTCATCTAGGAGTTGGAATTTCCTGTTCCATGTTGTTATATCAACTGGTGTTATTATATCCTGATGTTATTCAGAGAATCAATACTGTTGATTGTTCATGCATGCAGCTTCCTTGTTGTATTCAGAACACATTTTCTCACAGCAGATTAGGTATCCTGGACTTGTGGATCTTCTTCCTCTTCCATGATTTTCCCTGGGTGTGAAGGTTGCCTTGGAGCTGAGTTAGTTGGGTTGGAGATGGGCACCATGCAAGCTGCTTTCCTTTTTCTTTTTTTTCTTTACCTTCCCTTTCCTGCCCCCTCTCTCTTCTCTCTCTTCTTTCTTTCTTTCTTTCTTTCTTTCTTTCTTTCTTTCTTTCTTTCTTTCTTTCTTTCTTTCTTTCTCTCTCTCTCTCTCTTTCTTCCTTCCTTCCTTTCTCTTTTTCTTTCTTATTTTTCTCTCATACAATACATCCCTCCTCTCCCTTCCCTCCTCCCAGGTCCCATCTCCCCTTTCCCAGTCCCACCTCCCCTCTCCCTTAGATCCACTGCTTCTCCCCTTCCCTTCAAAAATAGCAGGCCTCCCAGAGTTATCAACCAAACACAGCTTGGCAAGATGCAGAAAGACTGTGCACATACGAGGCACAAGGTATGGCAGCACAAATCCCCATATCAAGTCTGGATGGATCAACTAAGAAGGGCTCATAGGGGCTTACAGCATCCCGAGTGGTAATCATGGAGCCTGCATGGGTCTGCACTAGGTCCTCTGCATACATGCTGTGGTTGTTTAGCTTGGGGTTTTTGTGGAAATTGCTGCCTTGCTTTCTTAAAGGTCATTTCATAAGGAAATCTTATGAACTCTAGCCTCTGAAGGGCCCTTGCTGGTGCATGCTTTTTCGGAGAAAATCAGATTTATGTGTTTCGTTAATCCCCAGTCAATCTGTGTCATGCTCCCTACCCCCCTCACCACTCTGCAGGTTATAGCAATCAGGATCTGAGGATTTAGCCGTTGCAGATAGAAATCAGGCATCCAGAGCTCTGCTGTGGATGAACACATCCTCCCTATTTCCCAGCTGTTGAGTTCCAAGGAGACAGGACCGCTACTGTCTGCCAAGGCCTGGTGTTTTCCCAACTCAGGTAGAGAGTAAGGAAAAGCCACACAGGACACAGATCTGGGAAGCTCATTCTCTCTGCCACCCAGCAGAGACACTAGTGTCCTCTGTTGCTCTAAACTGGATTTCCTGGGCAATGCCCCAATGCCTTCTCTGGATTTGCCTGGCTGTATGGGAGGCACGTGGAGATCTTCCATTTTTTGCTGAAAATGATGCCGTCCTAATGGTTAACTGGTAAGGAGCTACAATGGGTGGGCTATTGGTCTATGGGAGTGAGGCTTTCTGGATGAGTTTGTGTCTCCCTAGAGATGGAAGGGATGCTTGGAGAAGCACAGGACATTGGATGGTCTGGAGACTTCTTCAGTGAGTAGTATCAAGCAGGTGTTGGAGCTTGGGAGATAGGCTGCTGTGTTACTATGATCACAAGCAGAGTCTTGGAAATATTCTCAATGCAAACTCCACTTGTGGTTTTGCCTATGAGGTTATAGTGATCATTTGGCTGTATAGATGGGGCATTGGCATGTTGGAGGCTGCTTAAACCAAAACCCATAGGTTAGCAATGTAGCTGTAGATGTCCCCAAGATATTTACTTATGTCAGAGAAAAAGGAATCACAGAGACAACAGGAGGTAAAAATATGCCTTCTTACATACAGTAAAGGAGCCAAAGTTCTAAGTAGTGCCCATATATGCTGCAGGGTCAGGTGGGGTGTGTTTTTCAATAGCTCAATGCAGCTGAGAGTAGCTGAGAGGCTGAGCAAGCTCTCATGTGGAAGAGAGAAACCGGGATAGAGGGAAAGATGGATATATGTCTAGTAGCAAGATCTTGTTCTTTTGAAATTGTGTTTCTTCATAACACATGAAGGCAAGAAATGCCATTGAAGATACAGTAGGATCTGAAATTACAATCTTTTGCATTCTTCCTGTCCTTGTTTGTATAATGTTTACTCCTGAGTTATTAGTAACAAAGCTGGACAATACTTTTTAAAATAATATCTTTTCAAACTGAAGGTTAGGACAGAGCCTCTGTTACAAAATTTCAAGAGATTTTATAAAACTATTCTCAAAGGCAGCACCCTGTGTCAGCACACCAATTTCTGCCATATAACTTTCATTTCATTTTGATAAAGCCAGATGTGAAATTCAACTTCCTTTACCCAAGGCCTGACACCTAAACAGGGACACTGCCCTCTCAGGCTCTCTTTCTCATTCAGGCATACCCAGGGAATGCACTGTGCTATTGGTAAGTAGGACCCTGTCCTGGCCTGCAAATGTGATATAAAGAAAGGTTTGCCCTTGACGGCTTGTGTGTATCTCACCAGCTGCTTGACTGTGGCCAAACCGTAAGCTAAGCAAAGGATTCTTTGAAGTTCAGCCCACATTGCAATCATGACTTGGACCAGCCTTTCAAACTTTTCTCTCCCATTATGTAAGGAAACAAGCTACATCCCCTGTTATTCAATACTGTCACTTGGTGATAGCCTGAGCCATGCTGGCCCTTAGGAGAGTCATAGCCAATTCAAGGTAGAGTACACAGCATTCCTTTGGCTTCACTATTCATGTTTTATCAGCTGAAGCCAATATGATCTGCCCTATAGAGACAGTATTGTGTGACTGACTGCATCTGCCTCCTTGTTTGTATCACCTTAGCCACTTTGTCTACTGCTAGTTTGATTTCCCAGTTTCAACCTCAGGAGGATCTCTGAGATGTACTGGGAAGGAAATAAGAGGACAGTCAGTATGATGTATACCCCCACTTTGCAGAGATCGTCTTGTTTCTCAGGTTTGGAGAAGGATATTATATAAGCTGATAACTTGGAATCCAGATAAGACCAACATGTACAGTGTAGATGCCACATACACTACAGATCCTTGGTTCCCTGAATTCTCAGGTCACTGCAGCTGGTGCCCCTTTGTCAAGCTGCAAGGGAGCCTATAAGAGTCAGAGTAGTTGTATAGGGTCTGTACTGCAGAGTGGAACATGAAGCCACAGAGAGTGGGATGCTTCTTAGCTCTAGAGAACAAGTCAAGCATGTTTACCTGTGCTGGTGCTGATGTTCTCAGTGCCTACTGTCTGCCCCATAAGGTGATACTGGTTGAGTCTGGAGCCATCTTCTGCCACCACCACAGACTTGGTGGAGCCATTGGTCCAAACATAGACAACTTCAGAATTAGGGTAAGCATCTGTAGGGAAAGGGAAAGAAAGTGGGGTAAGTACAGAGTGGTTTCCACTGGGAAGAACACAAAGATGCTGATTGATAGAAGAATGATGTTGAGAATCGATCTCCAGGGTGTAGAAACATGTAGGGCACCACCCTGTGAGTCAGACCCACCCTGCTTCAATAGAACTGATGTACCAAATATGGCACAAATTAAGCCAATTCTCATACATTTCCTCTTTATACACATCAAAAAATTAGAGTCAGCTCTGAGACAAGTGCCTGCCATCCCAGCAGATCTGTGACCTTAATAGGTCACCTATTCTGTATCAAAATTCCATCATCTGTGGGATGGGGTGATGGCAGGACCCACACCTGAGATGACTGCCTGACTTACACAGTATACAAATCTTCTTCCTATTCTGAACCTTCCCTGTGTGTTGACCATGCTGTCCAGGATAGAGGGCTGGTAAGGCAGGCAGCAGCTCTGTCCAAGGGTTATGCCTGCCAACTTGTTACTTACATGGAAAAAGGAACTGTGTAGATGAAATAAAAGCAATGGGATGGAAATCCAGAGATTATCTCAGATTATCATTTTGGGTCAGTCCAATCAAAACCATTTTCTAGACCAGGAGCCAGGAGTAGATTTGCAAATGAAGAAAAGGCTCAGCTGGTCACTGGCTCTGACACTGGAGGAAGGGACTACACCAAGAAGGAAGAAATGAGTCCTAGGTGACAGTTGACAAGGAGAAAAGGACCTCCACCCACAGCTACATTTAACTGAATTCCACCCCACCTTGAAAACCTGCAGACCTACTCTGAACCTCCAGACAAAAATGCAGCCCTCCCAGCACCACGATTCTGGTCTTGTGAGACCGAGAAATCTATCAGGTACTGTAGACTTCTGGTTACAGGACTGTGGGGCAAAACAAGTGTTATTTTAATCTGCAGAGTTGGTGATATTTTGCCACACTAGCAGAAAAAGCAGATTAGGGAAGAATAGATGTAAAGTAAATTCAAGTACCTCTCCTCAAGAAATTCATGCTCTGAGGAGAGAAAGAACTATCACAGGGAAGGCATACAGTGTGAGAAGTGGCAGGAAGTGCTGTGAAGGCACGCCAGCTGAGAGGAAATAAGAAGCTTGCTAGAAAGTGAGACTTAACAAGGCTTTATTTAGGGCGTCTAAGAGATGTTCAGGAGTGACTCTGTCTGGGATAAAGGAGGTTGCAGGACCCAAGGTCTAAGCAGGGCAATCCCTAGATGCCTAAAATAAGCTAGGAATATAACAAAGAGGGCAGGGTATGACAATAGGGCCTTGGGTCACTCTAAGGCACTAAGCTAGGTAAACCCCAGAGAAAAGGGTTTAAAGAAAGTATTCGGCCTACTCAAATGTAGGCAATATCAAGATCTGTCAGCCTAAGTGAGACAGAATATAGGAGGGAAGAGACAAAGAAGTACATTCATCATTAAAGTAATCTTGTTCAGCAATGGAAGGAAGAAGGGAAATGAGGAATGCATTTTTTTAATGGCTGACTGAATCAATGTGATGTGAAGAGAGATTTTCTTGTTTCTACTGAGCAGGAAATAGAGGTTTAGGAGAAAGAACACTAGTTCAAGGTCTCTGGGTTGGGAGCAAAGAAAATTGTGAAGGGAAGATCTACTTGGGGTACTGAGAAGACAGGGGTGCACAAGTCCATAGTTCCCAGATATGGTCATGGTATGCCCAAGGCACCAGCTATGAGACTGCCCATGTCATCCCCAGGAACTGTAGGGTCTAGAATCTGAAAGGAGAAGTCAACAGCAGCAAGCAGCTACCATACTGGGAGGGGCACAATGGTTGATAGTAGCTGAGAAGTGCCCAGGGACACAGCAATTCAGGAGCAGTTCCATTCGAGTTTGTGTATCTGAGCTGTCTGTAAGTCCTGCAGTTACACCAGCATGTCTGCCCAAGAGCCCAACACAAAAACTTTCACAGATGTCCCAAGTGGGTAGGCGAGCTGCTATACCTTCAGAGCAAGGTTTTGTGCCCCAACTCCTAATTACAGGTTAAAGAAAGCAGTGTCCCATTGCAGGAGGTAAGCCAGCAGGAGCTAGGGATGAGCTATAGGCATGGGCTACAGGGAGAGCCTCCTAGCACCCAGGCTTGCCTACTCCTCCAAGAGTATCTACAATCAGCCATTCTCTAGTCTCACCAGCAAAGCTACCTGCTTTGCTTATAAACAAGACTCAGTAGGGATAAACCAGAGCAACCTGGTGACTGATTTACTGAAAAATACCGAATCTTTGTAAAACCACATTGCAACCTTGACTCTTTATCTTTTTTCTAACAATTATTAACAATTGTGAGGAAAAAAAAGTATATATACATAGCAAATACAAGGGCCTCAGTACTGTGACTCATAGAGTCCCTTTACTAATTGCCAAAGTAGTATTGTAAATCTTACAGTTAATATTCTCTCTCTCTCTCTCTCTCTCTCTCTCTCTCTCTCTCTCTCTCTCTCTCTCTCTCTCTCTCCTAAACTTAGTTCACTTAGTCTTGCTAATGTGTGCATGGGCAAGGGACAATCCGCTGGTACATAGGTTGCCTCTCAGATGTCATATCCCTAAAGAAAACTTGAGACTTGCTCCCCCAACACCATCAATTGCCAGTGGGCCATCTCCATCAATTTTGGGATTTTGGCTGGCTTTGTGATTTGCAGATGTGCTTGCAGTCACAGTCCCCATGAGTTCACGTTTACAATGGCACATCTTTCATGGCGTCTTTCACAGCAGTCATCTCACTACCCCTGATTTAGTAAAGAATTAAGCCTTTCTATTTTTTTCGGAATGATTTTGGGAGAAAGACGTGTGAAAGAGATGTCTCAATTAGAGCCAAATATTCCACTGTCTCTTAACCTGTTCACATTGACCAGTTGTAGGTATCTTTATTAACTGCTATCTTTTCCAAAAATAGGCTTCTTTGACTAGGATTGAAAGATGCACTAATAGGATATAAATATTAATATATAGGGGGCAGTTCATTACTATATCTATTTAGAAGAATAATAGTATTCTAACTGGTCATGGAGTCTTGGCCCAGTTAGCAGTTCCAGGCATAAATTCTTATGGAACAAATCCTTAAATCTAATCACAAATGTAGCTGGTTACCGTGGACACTATTTTACCAATGGGCATATCTTGTCAGGTCAATAGTTACTGTAGCTTGCGGAATTCACACCTGGGTAAGACAGTTGAGTAGTTTTCTCCAACAGGAATGTGTATAACACCTTCCAGCACTGTGACACATAGCCAGAGGGATGAAGCTCCCCAGTCTTTACCAGCTTGATTTTTTGATGAACTATGATTCAAGTATGTGACATCTTCAGAAATGGGTGCTGCATCATGTTTTACAGGTTAACAAAGTGCAAAACAATAGCTCGTAATATTTAAGTGGTGTATTGGATCTCACTGAACAAGAACTCAGAGAGGTAACCCATTCCTGCCCTGCACCATTTATTTGATAGCCTATGATATCTAGGGAGGCACTGTCCTCACTTTATAGGGTAAATTCATTTAAAATTTAAATATATCTTTATATTTCAGGAAGCTTCTATAGTGGTAGTCTTCCACCTTCCATTTTCTTTTTTTTATTGGATATTTTTTAATTTACACTTCAAATATTTTCCCCTTTCCTGGTCTCCCCTTCAGAAACTCCCTTTCTAGTTTCCTAGCTTTTATGGGCACACCAATTTAAGCACATACATCTAAAGAGTCAGGGCTAGGATCTATATATGAAAGAATCTATGTACTTTGTCTTTTGGGGTCTGTGTTACTTAATTAACTTCACATTTTAGGATTGCATTTTATGAGTAATATTCTGTTTTATATATGTACAATATTTTCATTATCCATTTACTGTTTGATAGATATGTAGGCTTTTCCTACTCTCTTGTTATTGTCAGAAAGCAACAATAAGTATAGGTGACCAGGAATCTCTCTAGTAGGATACACAGTCCTTTACGTATATAGGGAAGAGTGGTACAGCTGGATCGAATAGTAGATCTATTTCAAGCTTTCTGAATAACCTTCATATTAATTTCCACAGTGGCAGTACCAAATTACATTTCCATTAGCAGTGAATAACTGTTCTACATTCTCCTCACTGATGTCAGGATTTATCGTAATTTTTTCTTACCCATTTTAGTTGAGGTAGGATGAAAACTCAAAATAGTTTCTTAATAACTAAGACAATTGAACATTCTCTGCCATTTGTATTTCTTCTTTGGAAAATTCTGTTTATTCCATGGCACATTTTTAATTGGATTGACTGTTTTCTTGGTGTTTAGGGTTTTGTGGTTGTTGTTGTTGCAAATTCTAGAAGTAAACCTGTTGTCAGATCTATGGATGGTAATTTTTTTCTTATTCTTTAGGCTTCCTTTCACTCAAATGATGGTGTCCTTTGGTGTTGAGTGTCAACCTTAATCCTGTGATTTTGGAGTTTTATTCAAAAAGTCTTCTGTGTCTATGAGCTGAAGTGTACTACTCCCTATGTTCTTCTTTTACATATTTAAGGTATCAGGTATCATGCTGAGGTCTTTGATCTATTTGGAGTTGAGTTTTATGCAGGGTGAGACCTATGGATCTAGATTCATTCTTCTATATGCAGCTATCCAGTTTGACCAGAATTATTTTCTTTTCTTCCCTGTGTATTTTATGCCTGTCAAAAAAATCAAATGGCTTTGGGAGAGTTAGCTTATACCTGTGTCCTTAATTCTATTCCACTGATCACTGTCATTTTTATTTTAAGCATTTTTTTGTAGAACATTGTTTTCCTAAACTATATTTTGATTATGCTTTACCCTCCCCCATTTCCTTCTAGTTTCTCCTAACCTTCCTACATATCCAACTTTATGTTATGTCTCATTTCTAAAAACAAACAAAAGTAAAACAAATACACAGTCAAGAAACACACAAAACCCTCACAAAAACACAAAATAGGAAATCAAAATAAAGCAAGAAAAATCAATGAAACCAAATATTGCCAAATAGAGCAAAAATTTGATGTAAAGCTTATAAAAAAATATTACTGAATTTGTTTTGTGTCGTCCAACTACTCCAGGGCATACAGGCTGCTGCCCTGAAATTTGCTTAATACATCCAGTGAGACTCCATTGGAGAAAACTATTTTTTTTTTCGTTGCAAACAGATGTCAGTTGAAGACAGCTTCTTGGTTAGGGATGAGATCTTGTGCCCATTTTCTCCTCTCAGCTTTACAACCGGTCTGGCTTAAATCATATACAGGCTGTGCATACTGCAGAACTTCCATTGAGTTCCTATGTGCATCAGTTCTGTTGTATCTGGAAGACAGTTTCTTTGAAGTCATCTGTCCCCTCTGGCTCTTACACTTTTTCTGCCTTCTCTTCCACAAGGATCCCTAAGTCTTGAGGGGAGGCCTTTGATGAAAATAGTGTGTATTGCAGTCTTTAGCTCTCTGCAAATTATCCAGGTGTGAGTCTCTGTGTTAGATTTCTTCTACTGAAAGAAGCTTCTCAGATGAGTGATAAGTGAGATGCCGATCTATGGGCATAGTGTCATTGGGTGCCATTTTACTGAATGTTCCTTTAGCAGAACAATAATAATAGGCTCTCTCTTAGATCCATCTGGTCTCAGGTTCTTGACCATTTTAGAAATGTCAGGTGTGGCTTCCTTTTCATTGAGTGGGCCTTAAATCCAGTTAGAAAGTGGTTTGGTAGCTGTTGTAGGCTACAGGGTTTGTAATATGGAGATATTATTGATTACCTTTCTCCTCAGGTAGTGTTCAGAGTGCTTTCTAGTACCATGGATGCTAGTCAGCAGGGGCAAAGCTTATAGCTAGGTACCAGCTCAACTTCTCTATATTCCAAGACTGATGTTAGTGTTGTCTTCAGCAATAGGGACTTATCACCAGCTTGTTCAGAATAACCAATAGCCTTAGCAGTATCCTGATATGTTTAGACGTTTCCATAGGGTCTTTTAGCCAATGACTCAAGAAAATGTAACCCATTCCTGGCACAGGAGGTTTTACTTGTTGGAATAAAATGACTACCTGGGGCATCATCTACCCTAATATTTGGAGACTCCATTTAGATTCCTTTCATATATTAATATATTTTAAGAAGCTTCCACAGTAATAGGTTTTTATGTAGTTTTTAAAATGAATTTTAGAGTTACTTTTCCCTCCCCATACACCCTCTTTTATCATGTTTTCCCATGCCTCTCTTTACTTAACCCTTGTATTCTAGTTTACCCTTTGTCTTTCAATGAAAATATATTCTATTTTCTACTCCTTGGGAGAATCCTTCTTCCCTCTGTTTTCTTACTAGGTACCTAATTTCTGTGGCTATTCATAATTTGGCATACACATTGAAGGCTTAAAAGCTAATATCCACATATGAACGAAAACCTTAATATATGTATTTTTTTCTGGACCAAAGTTACTTCATTCATTGTGATTTCTTCTAGCTCCATCCATTTACCTAAAAATAATTTATTTTTCTTAAGAGTTGAATAATATTCTACTGTGTAAATGTATCGTTTTCATTAACCATTCAGCAGATGAGAGGAATTGAGGCTGTTTCCAATTTCTGTCTACTATGAACAGAACAACAGTGAACATGGACGAGCAATAATCTCTATAGTAGGCTGTACAGTCCTTTGGTGCATGTTATATAGCTGGATCTTGATATAGGTCTATTCCTAGTTTCATGAGGAACCACCACACTGATTTCTATAGAGCATGTACAAGTTTGCATTCCCACCAGTAATATGTGAGTATTCTCCTTTTCCCACATCCTCCAGCATGTGTTGTCACTTGCTTTATTGATCTTGGCCATTCTGGCAGGTATGACATGAAATCTGAAAGTGGCTTTCTAAGTGGAAATTTCTGGTTTCTTAAGAACTCTGTTGTGTCATGTGGGATTTTTCTGGAAGCTGTCCTGTGAGAGGGCATATGATGTTTTGCTGAAAAGAGACACTTGGGAGGTTGCATCGTGTCTGGAAGGAATATAAATGGAATCTCACAAACAGTGAGAGGATGACGCACTTTCATTGCTATGTTGTGCAACGCTTTGCTTCTTCACTGGTCTTTGCTGGTCGACACTGGTATCTGATGGCATTCACTTTGTAGTGACAAACACGACCAAGAACTTCGTGATATTCTGACCAATTCTGGCTGCTTCCTTTGACTTGTGCTGATTCAGTGGAGCCTTGCTGTTCCTGTTGGATTGAGCTGCCACTACTGCTTTTGGAGTTTGCTATTGAACTGAATTGCTAGTACTCTGAGAATGAAGATTGGAATCATCCCAAAGCACTACTACTAAAACAGATTCACAACCCCCTTTTCCTGTTCACCTTCTTTCTCTCCTAATTCTGGTTGGTGGGCTATAAGGGACATTGAAGGATTTAAGAATCCTAAATAAAATAGTTTTGAAAATAATCTGAGCCAGTAGGTTTTACTTCGCATTTCCTTGATGTCTACAGATGTTGGACACTTCTCTAAGTATCTTTTTTAGTCATTTCTATTTCATTGTTTGAGAACTCTCTCTTAGCTCTATATAATATTTTAAACTGGTTATTTGTGTTCTTGATGTTCAGTTTTTTAGTATTTTATTCTGTTATTTACTATCAGGTATATAATTGGCAGAGATTTCCAATTATGTGAAGTGCTAGTTTGTCCCAATTATGGTGTCCTTTAACACACATCTTTCTAGCTTCATGAGGCTTCATTTACTATCTGTTGGTTTTAATGCCTGTGATATCAGTGTTCTGTTCAGAAAGTCCTTTTCTTTGTCAATGAGTTCAGTCCTATTGCCCATTTTCTCTTTTATCGGGGTACTGGTCTTATGTTGAGGTCATTAATCTATTTGGAGTTGAGTTTTATGCAAGATCATAGTATGAATCTATTTTCATTCTTCTACATGTAGACATCCAGTTTGACCAGCACTGTTTGCTAATGATGTCATTTTTTCCAGTGTGTATTTCTGGTTTCTTTGTCAAAAGTCGGGTGTCTACAGGTTTGTGGACTTATATCCGGGTCTCCACTTTGATTCTATTGATAGAAATGTGTGTTTTTATGCTAATGCTACAATATTTTTATTACTATATTTCTGTGGTACAATTTGAAATCTAAGATGCTGATAAATCAAGCAGTTCTTTTATTATTTAGGATTGTTTTAGACATATTGTGCGTGTGTGTGTGTGTGTGTGTGTGTGTGTGTGTTTCTCTGTGTGTTTTGTGTGCATGTATATGTGCATTTCCATACATAATTGAAATTTATTTTATTTTTTTGAATTTATGAAGAATTTTGCTGGGATATTGATAGGGATTGTATTGAATATATAGACTGCTTTTAGTATGATGGTTATTGGTGTACACTACTAGTCCTACTGATCCATGATCAGGGAAGATTTTTTCCATCTTCTGGTGTCATCTTTCATTTCTTTCTTCGATGTCCTAAGGTTTTTATTATACAAGTCTCCCACTTGTTTGGTTACAGTTATCACAAAATATTTTATATTTTGGAGGTTACAGTTACTCCCTTGAAGTTTTTCTTCAGTGTGTTTGTCATTTGTATATATAAACATTAATTGATTTTGTGTGTTAATTTTGTACCATGCTACTTTGTTAAGATTGTTTATTAGCTATAGAAGTTTCATAGTAGATTTTAAAGTTATGTACAAATTATATCATCTACAAATAAATATATATCAACTATTTCCTGTCCCAGTTATATACCCTTGATTTCTTTCAATTGTCTTTTTGTTCTAGATAAGGTTTTAAGTACTACATTGAATATATATGAGCAGAGTGGACAATTTTGTCTTGTTACTGATTTTAGAGGAAGTGCTTTTTTATCCCTCTCCATTTAGGTTAACATTGTTTATGAACTAGTTATATATTGCCTTTATACATGGAAATAGAAACATGATAGAGGACTCAAGCTGAAGTGAAGATGGAACTGGAAAACTCAATAGCTCAGTTAGAAAACCCAGAGACAAGCCTCACACATAGAATGAATCAAGCAGAAGACAGACTAACAGGTCTTAAGGATAAAACAGAAGATCTAGATCAGGTAAGAAAAATTTAAAAAATTTTAAAACACAGAACACGTGGGATACCATGAAAAAATCAAAATCTTTGTATTATAGGCACATATGAGGGAGAATAATCTCAAGTCAATGACATAGGCCAAATCTTCCACATAATCCAAGAAGAAAACTTATCCAAACTAAGTAAACACACACACACACACACACGCACAAACAAACATATAAGAAGCACAGAACACCAAATAGACATTACTAGAAAAAGAAATCCTCACAGTGTATGATTCTTAAAGCACTAAGACATAACAAATAAAGGTTTATTATATATATGAAAATACAGAGAGCATTATATTTCAGGCTGAGAAAAAGAATGCCCATAGCAGAGAGACTGTGGAAAAAATAGGAATCCATATTTATTAAAATCCAAAATAACAATGATAACAAAATAATAAACAACACCAAAAATCAACAACATGATGGACCTCAATTGACACATACAAATTTCAGTAATAAGTTCAATTATCAATGGGCACAATTCCTCTTTCAAAAATTATTGACTGAATGGATCAAGAAGCAAAAGCCATTTATCTTCTGCTTTCAAGATACACATTGTGAGGCAAGAGGAAGGTACCACCAGACAGAAGAACTAGTACGGTTGAGTCAGCGCAAACCCCTGGGAATCATAGAATTGCGAATGGCAGGCATGGGGCCATCTCTCTGCCAAATTACCTGATCTGAAACATGTAACCCTGACACTCTACTGAGAGGACCATGACAATCAGTCACATAGGTAGCATAAAGACCTGGAGTTCTCCATACTAATGAGGTATCTAGATAGGCCTGGTGTACTTAACTTCAGCATCAGTTTCAGACCCTGCTGTTTATCATGAGGGAAAATAAGGTCTGGGACTCCTATTATGGACTGTGTTCTGCCTCCCTTGAGTGGCTCACCACCAGTGCTTGGGCACCCCAGTAATAAGGCAGACATGTAGCCCAACAACACATCTTAGTTTTAAAGATAAGCATTGTCTTAGAGTAAAATGATAAACAAAAATATTCCTATCAAATGGAACCAGGAAGAAAGCTGATATTGCTCTGCTAATATCTTGTAAAATAGAGTTCAAATTAAAACTAAACAGAAGAGACAAAGTGGTAAACTTCATTCCAATTAAAGTACAGCTAAACAAAAAGATATTACTATCCTAAATGTATATTACCAAACTCAGGTGTTAGCCAATTCCATAAAGAGTCTACTACTAGATTTAAAGTCACAGATTGATATTAATCCAGAAATATTCCACTTTCTCCATTAGACAGGTCATCTGGACAAAAAAAGGGAAAAAAAGAAGGAAGAAAAAGAAAAGAAACTGACATCATTTATCAAATGGACTTGACAGAATATCCAAATCCAAACACCTAAGAATGCACAGTCTACTCAGCATTACATGGAAAGTTTTTAAACTATCCTACACCCTGGGACACAAAAGAAATCTTTACAGATTGAAAAGAATTTAAATCATTCCTTGTATCCTATCTGATCACAATGCAATAAAACTTAAAATTGACAACCCAAAGAAACAACCAAAGAACAAGCAAGCAAAAATCTTCTAATAAATACACAAAAATCATGGATATTAAACAACTCATTGTAACAGAGCCCCAGGCCTTAGTAGGTCCAGAGACCTCAGCACAACTGACTTTGAGATGGAAGTACCATCAGGCTATACAACTCAGCATGTAGATAACACCACCTGCCAAAACTAAAACTAATCTATCAAAGCCCATGGTAATGGAAAAGTCTTTAAATGGACTAATCTTGCTTGTGATTTCTGTAGCTCTGCCTCTGGATAACTCTTCTTGTTATCCCGAAGTATGTCAAACTAAGACATGTTTTTTGTTCTTAAGAGTTCACTCCGAGAAAGGCTCAAGGCTACACTGGGATTCCGAACACCCAGTGTAGTGGGCAGCCAGCTAATAAAGACTTTCTATTGGCTTAATCCTAAGTCTGAACAGATTTCTTTGTTGAATACTCCATAACACTCATTGCTAAATGATGAACCCATCAAAGGAGAAACCAAGAAATAAGAAAAAATTGTCCTGGAACTAAATGAAAATGAAAACAGAACTCAACACGACCAAACTTCTGGAACATATTAAAAGCCTCTAAGTGCCTACATTTAAAAAAATCAGAAAGAGCACAAATAAGTGGTTTCATGATAAGAACTTTAAAGGTTAGAAAAATAAGAACAAATCAAAACAGAGTCTATGGTAATAAAATCCAGAGCATCAATCAATGGAATAGAAACAAAGAAAACAATGAAAGGAATCAACAAATTGAAGAGCTGACTCTTTAGGGAGAAAAAAGATAAATAATATTGAAAGACCTTTGACCCAACTAATTAGAAGAAGGAGAGGACCCAAGTTAACAGAATCAGAAGTGAACAGTGAACATTGCAACAGACATCAAAGAAACTTTGAATATTATAAAGGAATATTTTTAAAATTTGTACTCTGTGAAGCTTAAAAAGACCAAAAGAAATGGATTAATTCTACCAAAATTAAACCAAGAAAAAAAAAAAAAACCCAGACAGACCCATAGCAAATGATGAGTTGAAATAGTAATAAAATCCTTCTAGAAAAAAAAATGCCCTGACTAGATAGATTCTCAGTAGAGTTCTACAAATATTTAAAGATCTATAGACAGTCCTTCTTAACTTGGTGAAAAATATAAAAGCAGAAGAAGCAGTGCAAAATATCTTCTATGAAGTTATTATTACTCAAATGTTCAAACCAGGTGAAGACACAATAAAAATGGAAAACTGCATGTCAATATCCCCGATAAACCTAGACTCAAATATACTCAGAATACAAACATGTATCAAAAAGAATTTATACCATGATCATATTGGTTTTCTCCTGAAATGCAGTAATGGTTTAACATTTTGGAATAGTGTATTTTCATGTCCGTTAATTCTAGCAAACATTCTATTTCTCCAGTGGCTATTCATTTTTAGTAGTATGTTGTTCAATATCAATGACTGTATTTCTATTTTCTATTGTTCTTCATAGGTAGTTTTATTTCATTGTGGTCAGCAAAGATGCCAAAAGATAATATAATATTTTTTTGCATTTGTTGAAGTAATCTGTGTTACTATTTAAAAATGTATCATCTTATTGTTTTTATGGTATTTGTTTTCTTAATCTCCCTTTGTTACCCAGTGACCTAAGATTGTTAATTTTTTGACTGTCACTTCTTGGATATGTTTCTTTCTTTCTTCAGTATCAACCATTCCTTCTAGTATCTCCTGTACACCTAGCTTAATGTGCTTTGTCATCCTATTATGTTAGAGGGTTTTGTTGTATATAACAGCCTGTGTATATATGCGTGACATTTAAAACCTTGTATTACATTGACCCAAGCCTTTCTGGCTTTTAAAACTTCAACTGAAAATCAGCTGTTGTTCTGACAAATCTGTGCATTTCCTGCAGAAGCCTAAATAATGCAGGACTGACTGTAAGACTCAGTAACAAAGTAGTTTTCTGGATTCTATTCAAAGGAAGGTAACAAAGGAGAATGCTTTAGGCAGAGAGATGTCCTCTACTTCCTGCTCTTCCCAGGCTGCCTTGTGTTCCTTTGTCCCAAGCACCTCCTCTGTAGCCCTTCTTTGCTGCACTTGCATCAATGCAGTGACTCTGTACCTGGCCTCCAAATAGGCTGCACTTGGGGAGGGGGGAGCGGTGCTGTCAGTAGACCCTCTCACAGGGACTAGGAGTCCCACCCACTGCCTAGAGTCAGGAAAGTAACATAGTTCTACATTTATTGAGAGACATTAATAAGCTAGGAAACACAAATCAGAAAGCTTATAAAGAGCTCAAAACTTGGGACACTAGGATACTGTGACAGAGAATTACTCCAAAAGTTAGGGCATGTGTAGTATTCTAGTTGATTCTCTGTTGTTGCAATTAACACCATAATCAAAGCAACTTAGAAAAAAAAGGGATTACTTGGCTTACAACCTTTAGCCCATAGGCTAAAGAAGATAGGGATGGAGAACAGGTGATGTGAGGCACAGGAAGTCTCACAAGGCATAGGAATGATCCTACGTGTGGTAGGCTCTGGTAGTTTCATTGCCTCCTAATACGTAGTTGAGTCATAGAGTCCAGAGCCACACTGGTGGCCCTGACAGCCATAACAACCTAACCTTCTAAGGCATGAAACTCTCCAACCTCATCTTCCTTGTCTGCCTTCTGAGAGCAATGGGTTGGGGGTGACACACAATTGCTGATGTTCCTTTTTGACCTTGGAAATCATTATGTCCAAAGAGAGATCCTGGGTTGCTAGCAGGGTGGGCTGTTGGGAGGTGCACATGAGATGGAGGCCAGGCTGCTCTTTGTTCCTTGATGGGCATGATTCTCTAAGCTCGCCTTTGATGTTGTAGGATAGGATTAGAAACCAGTACTTGCCTTCCAGTGTTGCAGCAAATCTCCAACCCAAATAAGCCCTTGCAAAGAAAACACAACTCAATATGAAAACAAGCTGCGTGCCTAGATTGGGCAGATCTACCACTACACTACTCTATTCCCCAGCTATGAGCTCCCTCATAACGTGGGGCTTCCCCAGGCCACGTGCTTCTGCTCCATTTTCTTCCACCTCCTCCTCAGTCATCCTCTTTCCTTTCTCTCTCCTCCTTCTCCCTAAAACTTTTCAGCTCCACCTTCCCTTCCACTGCCTAATCACTGGCTCTAGCCTTTATTTTACACATTAAAATGGGGAGAAGGTTCACAAGAAGTCACCTGAGTATCTGATTCACTCCTTCTCCACTGCTGCTCCTGGGGAAGGAGAATTAACATCAAACTGCAAATAGGACCAGAGCAATCCACAATATTCCAGAAGGGTTTAGCAGAAGAGTAATTGTGATTTAAATCACAGAATGAACACATTATAATTTGCACGTACTTACTTTCAAACTGTTAGCATTAAAAAGACTTTTTCCTGTTTCTGGTAAAGTTAACTAGTAACAACAGCAAAGTGAGCATGTGGCCACTTAGCATGTCTGGCTTGTCAGTTCAACATGGCAGAGTCCAGCTCTCCTGATGATGTCAAGGGTGGAAGAAATGGCTACTCATGTTTATTTCAGCTTGGATGTTAGCAGACAACCCTAAATTCTTTTTGGTTTGACCTGGAATTTCCATTGGGACATTATAGTAGACAGTGAGTTATAGTGAGGACTTTAGGTATTTTGTTTTGTTTTTTTAAATCCAGTTATATTATGTGAATAGGTTTTTATTTTAATCTCAGGTATGGGATCAGAAGCTGGTTCACAGTTGAAGATTACAGTAGTGGAAGGGCTGTGGTTTTACCAGCTGCAGAGAGTTTTTGTTTGGAATTTTGAAAACTTTAGATAGGATATCACTGCAAGAAACCCTAGAGGGGAAGGGAGGCATTCTGAGAAGGCTGCTGTTTGTTCTTCCTGTTGTTTTGGTTTATCAAGAGGCTGTGAGCAAAGAGATAATAAGAAATTGGATATCATGACAATGATGAAAACTGGACTGGCCCCAAGTTGCTCAACACCCCTAATCATCAGTAGTCTAGAGAAGTCTACATCCCCCTTTCCATAAAACTTTCTTTCTCTCCTAATTGGGAGATTGGAAGGGATTAGTGTGGAATAAGGGTTGGAAGGGAGGGAGAGGTATAAGAACCTAATAAAATAGCTTTAAAAATACATGGACAGTGAGGTCTGCTGAGTGTCATTTGCTATAACTTAGGGCTCCAGAAAGACTCACACTTGTCCTTCTTGGCAGGCATGAATAGAGCTGTGCAGGAAGGTTACAGGCATTTTCCCTTACAAGTAACTTGCCAAAGATAGATTGCTAATTCCGAGGCCTCTTTCACCCAGTGACACTTTGACTTCATAACAACACTCAGCACATCATTTACAAAATATAGAAAAGAAAATTTTGCAAAGGCTAAATGTCTGTCACTGTCATCCTAGATGATCAGCATCCCTGCTTCAAACCCAGAAGGCAGGATTGGTCCAGTGGGTTTTTCCCACTGACCAGAATCAGCTAAGAGGTAAGAAGATGATAAGCAGGAGGGTGAACCACTAACCTGTCTCACTGTTACAATCTAGGCTGCAGAGTAGGGTCATGACTGCTAGGACAGGAAGGAACTCTAGGCCTTGCAAGATGCTAAGAGTATGATTGGAGAGTCAGTGATACACCTCTTCACCTGTATGAGACTCAGTCAGACCAGACATGGAGAAAAAGAAATGGACTGTCACCCAGTCTGTAGAAAGAATGCTCTCTCTCTCTCTCTCTCTCTCTCTCTCTCTCTCTCTCTCTCTCTCTCTCTCTCTCTGGCCAGAAGGCCAGACAATAATGTATGGCTGAGTATACAACGTCCTATTCATTACAGACCAACCAAACAGAAGCTGCTTCTGGTTACTTCCAGTCTCTTGCGAAAAACTGTTTTCTAAGTATCTGGTATTCATTTGTATCATGTTGTAGTCATTAAACAATGCCTCTTGTATATGCTACATATTTGAGTTTCCTTCCTGGACACTATTGTTCCAAAATGCTAAATGCTGTCCTATCTGGTCGCCTTCTATCTTTGTCCAGGCAATTGTCCCCCCACCCCCACCTTCATCTTTTTTCCATCTTCATAAAGAGTCATGATAATATACTCTTCCTTGGCTCAAGAGACATCACCAACTCTGCTATCACTGTCCATTTCATATTAATTGCCCTTTGCTATTGGAGCTGTAGTCTAGACTTCACTTCCTCAAATGAGCCTTCTCTTTTTAAAACATATTTATATCATTTTGATCTATTTATACATTAATGACATATTCAATTGAGTAATTTATCATTTTTGACAAGAATGTTAATAATTTTTACAATGTTGAAATATACATGTTATTGTCCACCATGGTCACATGCTATCGAGTGGATCACTAGATTTAATTCTTGTGGTTGAACTGATTTTGAACCCTTTTCTAACATCTACCACTTGCTAGCTCTAGGCTCTGGCAACAATGCTTTCTCCTCTGTTTCTAGGAGGATGGTACTTTCAGACTGAGATCACATGGCCTCTGGCTTTCTGTGATATTTCACTGTAGCCTTCTTATGTTCTTCGACCTTGTCTGGTATTTTGCCCTCATTCCCATTCAGGTCTCTTTCCTATGGGTTCTACCAGGTTCACTTCAAAACATTTCTCCATTATGAAATAGCTCTATCATCTGTGAATCCCAGTGGCCTCTTCTAACTACACAAAGTTACATAGTCAAGTGTGCAATATGTGTCCATAATCAGCTCCTTGAGGAAAGTCTGTGGTCATGCCTCTAATTTTCTCACTGCACTCAGTACAGTGTGGAGAGCTTGCCATGCCCAGTGACTGCTCTAAAATTCATACTGGATTAGCATTCTGGAGAGGTAGCTATTAGCACTTGAATAACCTAAGTGATAGAGCCCTCAAGATAGAATTTGTACTCTTATAAAACAGCTACAAGGAGGTCTCTTGTTTCTTCTACTCTTTGAGGTATAGCAAAAAGACAGCCCTGGATAAAGTTGAAGCAAGATCTTCCTAGATACCAATTCTGATGGCAGAAGGACCTTGGCCTTCTCAGCCTCCAGAAATGTGAGGAATGAATGTATTAATCTGTTCATAAACATAAAAAAATAACTATAGTTAATGAACAATGTGACTAAGTGATAATCTAAGAGCCCAAACAAATTAAGGGCACATACAAAGTATTTTTAAGCAGTGTTTACTTTAGTTTCTTCAAAAGCATTTCTCTTATTTTCTTGCCCTGTCCTCATAGGGCAGAAAGGATAAAAGGAGCTCTTCAGTAAGGGAGTAATCCTATTCCTCAAGGCTTTATCTTCATGGTATAATCATCTCCCAAAGATGTTCCTAGCACTATCTCCGGTGCATTGAGAATTAAGTTTTCAAATTTGAATAGGAATAGGCACAATCATTCAGACCATAAAAATGCCAAAATTAACTACTGTGTCTGCATTGTTACTCAACAAATCTGTACTTCACACACACAGGTAAGACTTCCCTGTGTTTCTAGACCTCATAAACTTTGATGTTCATATTTACCAGGTTTTTTCAAACTGTGGAGCCACTGTTCCCTGGGTATCCTGGGAACAAGAATAGACTCATGTAGCCATACTTTGGGGAGCACTGAAAGCTCATAGCATGATATGTACAAACAATTTCCTCACCAAAGCAGTTTCTAGTTGTAACTTAATAAATGTTTTCCAATCTCTAGATATTATCTCAGAATTTAAGCTAATACAGAATGCATCATTCTAAGAATAAAATGTAAAAAATTAGGATCTTCCTTTCTTTTTTTTTCAAATAGTGTGGATTGGAATACTGTAGATGGAAGCCATGCCATTATCCTTACGTAACTTCTTTACAGTCCAGCCTGTCTGTATGATAATTTAACACTGAGAGGAGAGGCAGCAATGATAGGTGGCTAGCTCACTTAGGCTCTCACAAACCAGAGAAACCAGAAGAGAGACACTCATTTGCATTCTTTTGTCTCCTAATAGCAAAGAACTGTTGAATTGGGTAATTTAAACTCATTACACTTGCACATTTAGCTTCTGCATGCTCATATGCATAAGTAGTATAAGTGAACATGCTGGAGAAGGCTCTATTTTTTTTTTAGCAAATCTAAAGATAAAAGACAAATAAAAACACATTTAATTGAATAGCATTTCTTCTCTAAAAATTAGTGTGTTTTGAATGTGAAGCTTATGAGCTGAGGAAAAATAATTTTTCCAGAGTTTTCTAGCTCTCAGTCAATTGTATTTAAGCATGTTATGTGATGGTTTGCATAGTGATATTGACAGTCACTGTGAATAAATGATCAACACTGGAATAAAATCAAATCCATCTTCATAATATCAAGAACATTAAAAGGAATCAGACATGATAATCTCATCAAGGACATTAAAAGAAATCGGACATGACAATCTCAAATTGCTACTGAGGTAGGTTATTGTTCCTGCTGGCTTTGCTTTATGTGCAGGGCTCATATTATGATGGAGAGGATGACGAGCCTCCATTAGGTATGTGTGCATCTCTGAGTGTGAGAAGCAATTTCACTGCAGTTGGTTGCCTGACAAGTATGAGATAATTTTAGTGACGAAAAAAAATTAGGCTGTCAAATACTTTTCTTTATCCAAAATTGCTTTTGAGCTGTCTGCCCTGCACGTCACTGCCATTAAATCTGGGATTACAGTGGCCTGAATTCATCTAGCCAGTGACCAGAGCAGCCTCACAGTGTGGCAAAAATAGTCTTTGTGTTTTGTGTTTTTTTGATCAAATCAAACCATAATTTTCATATATAAAGAGCAGCACAAATTTAAACTACAGTTAATGTTCTAGAGATGGGACCAATTTCTGTTCCTTCAGGCATGGGACTCAATAATCTCAGATGACCTAAGCAAGGACCTTCAGACTCAACGGCCCCTCATCACAAACACTGGTGTTCACTGCCACCCACAGGTGATTCCAAGAAATTCTGGTGAGAGTCATTTATACCACTACTGCCCTAAGAAACAAATGTTGTAATTGCTCTGGAGCACTTGAAGGTGACAGTTTAAAAATAAATAAATAAATAAATAAATAAATAAATAAATAAATAAAAAGTAAATGATTTCCTTTCACCTAATGTTTCATTCATCATACAAACTTACTTATCTTCTGTAACCAAGCCTCTTTTTGGAAGTGTAGAGTAATCCATAATGAAACCCTTTGGGTCAGAAAGGCTTACTTCCAGGAACAGCAGGGGGTAGAAATTAGGCAACTATTATCTGGATGCCCATAAAAAAGATACTGACTAGAGTTGACACTAAAAAGTGTCAGCTTCCTGGAAGGAGGAGGCTGTAAGTCAGGCAGGATTTCTCTGTCCTGCTGAAGAACTTGAGCCAGCACAGCTGCAAAGGGAGGAGCAGAATCTTTCAGGGAAGAGTCCCAGACAGGAGCTAGAAAGGTGATGTTTATAGATGCACACAGTCACACCAAACCTCCATTTCACCACAACACTGCAGCCAGGAAAGGCAGAGATTGAAGCCAGTAATTCTGTTTAAACGTGTGTGCGTGTGTGATATTTTAAATATAGAGCACACTCTTTTAATATAAAAATCACAAATATGATATTTAAATATATAACTATTATAAATATCATATTGAAATATGTAGCTATACATTGTAGGAAAAATATATATGCTCACTCTAATTTTCATAGCCTCTGAAATGTACCTGGTAAGAGCATGCATTCAAACCTTTCTGTATGCTTCCCTAGGGACATGTTTCTCTTTCCTCTTGCATTAAGTGCTGTTAACTGAAGGAATTGGGAAAGCTGTAGGTAGCTAAGAACAAAGGAACAAGTACTAGGCCAGTGAGAAAAGTATTGGAGCTTGAGCTGGTGGCAGCTATAGCCTTGGAGCTCAGTTCAAAATGGTACAAACAACAACATATACATACACATGAAGAAGAATCAGGAAAGTGGATATGGTAAGTCAGAACCATGCTGACATCTCTAGGGGCTACATTAAGTGTCATAACTGAAGATTTAGGTTGATGAAACTCATAGATGGCCAGCAAGATCCATTGCAGCCTCATCACCTTCTGGGGAATAAAAGTGCTGGGTGGAGACTCCAATGTTCCACCTTTTTCTGAAGGCTGCTTGAGAAATAGGTCTTGATCTTCATAGTCTTTGAGAGCTAAGAGAACTCAACAAGCATAGGACACATTGAAGTTGCTTAAAACAATGCGGGTGGCTTAGACCAGTGTGATGAGGTTCAGAGTGTCTAATCAGGAAGTTTAATGAACATGGACAGATCTTGAAGACTGGAAGACAGTTACAGTATGATCTTCAATGTCATCCAAAGGCTTATGTGCTAAAAACCTGATCCCTGGGGTGATATATTGGGGAGGTACTTAAGGGAAGTACTTAGGTCTTTGAAGGGAAGCCCTTGAAAGAAATTTGAGGATCCACCTACTTCCTTTTTCTCTTTGCTCTCTGTCTTGTGATGTGGATATTTTTGTTCTGCCATGCATTCTAGGAGGAAATGTCATCTTGTTATAGACCCAAAGAAACTTGAGTGATCCCAGACTATACAACCTTGAAAAGATTTTGTCTGAAAAGTATTTTTTTTATTCATAAGTTGGTTATGTCAAATATTTTGTTATAGTGACAGAAAACCAAATACAGAAACAATGCGATGTGTAAGGTATTTGCCAATATAAATGAATGAATGAATGAATGAATGAATGAATGAATGATATAGATAAATAGATTGATAGATGGATAGATAGATAGATAGATAGATAGATAGATGATAGATAGATAGATAGATAGATAGATAAGGAAATAATAAAGAAAATAATTAAATATGTTTAAAAATGGGATGAGATAAAAACAGACTCAAATGAAATGAAGCTGCATGACTTACCTACCAATATCTTCAAAATAACCACTATAAACATGTTCATAAAAGTAACACATGAACAAAGTAAAATTTTAACAGAGACAGAACATACAAAAGAATACTACACATAAACAGCAGAGTGAAGGACTACAGCACCTGACCTCAAAACTTAAATAAAGTGAATCAAGAACAGACTAGAAAAAATACACAAAATAATTGGTAAAACTGAAGATATGTCATGGGAAATTATTCCACTAAAGTTGAAAAAACAGACACAAAAGAATGAGAGTAACATACATTTAATATATTTATAAGACACCATCAAGTAGACCAACATGATGAAAGTTCAGATGACAAAAAGGACTATGAAATGTCCAAACGTGGTGGAAAAGATGAACAAAAAGACCCAGGACACCAAAACAACCCCCGACTCTCAAACCACAAAGAAATTCATGCCAAAACACATTGGAAGTAAGCTATCAAAGCCAAAGAACAAAGAGATGTTTGAAAGCAGAAAGAATAAAAGTGACTTAAGTACATCTAATGTCCGAGTCATGGCAGAATAGTTAATGAATTGATTCTGGGAGCTTAGCAGGCCTGAATGACCTTCTCAGGCACTTAGACAAGTGCTAGGGTATCCAAGATTGAATAACCCCTACCTTTCCAGCTTAATCTCAAAGAGGACAGTCTGTTTTCAAAAATGAAACCTTGAACAGAGGTCTTGCAGAGGTCTGTAATCCCAGCCACTTTGATGACTAAAGTGGGATGATCACAGGATCAAGAGCAGCCTGTAGAGGAAGTTCATACAGGGTAGCCTGGGCTAATTAGTGAGATCTTATGTCAAAATGAAAAAGAAAATGAGACCTAGAAATACAGTCCAATGCAGGGCTCTAGGGTGCAGAAAGAGATTCAATGAAGAGTGTCAAGTCATATGAGCATAGAGAAAAAAGAAGGCAGGTAGTAAAGCTCCAACTTAATATATAGGGACTAGAAAATTAGTGAGTGGAACCCAGGAATATCCATAAGATTTTAGAAGTGTGCACCTAATGTATTTTGATTTGACCAGTTAGTCAAGTCATTTTCCTCCTCATGTGGTCTGTACCATGAAACCTGGTACTATGAGCATCCATCGTAGATCAGGGTGAGCTGGTCAAGTGTGAAGACACAACTGACTTACAACTCCAGTGTTCTGAATGAGTAGAGACCATATAGATGATAGACTAAGATGACTGAACTTACCAGAGTCTACAAGAGAGTCAGCATAGCACTACAGTAAAAAAAATCCACTGACTGAGTACTCAAAACTGGGAGGCTTATAACCTAATTTATAAAAAACACAGGGGAGAGTTAAGAGAACTCTGGTAAGAGAGGCTACTAACAAAGATCTAAGAAAACACTTGCACAGCAGAGGTACACATTCTAGACTGTTCAGTGTCTTCACACATGACCAGCTTATCCTGGTTTCTGATAGATGTTCCCAGCACCACTTCTTGGGGTACAGATGACATACAGAAGGATAATACACACTCAGAGTCTCCAGATAAACCGTAATCCATCACATGCACTTGCAGATTGAGCCCAATTCTGAATGAATGTGGATTTGACCCCAGAATACACTCACAGCACTTAACATATGAATATAACTTACAACTGCCAAATTTCAGGGGACAAGCGTGGGCATCCATCGGGAAGTCCTCAAGCTGCATTGGGCACTCAGCAGATATTGTCAGGCTGAAAAGTAAAAGAGATGGTTAAAAGGGCCCTCCGCCTCCTCCCACAAAGAGGTTTGTATTAAAAATTTGATGAGTGTTTTTATGAAATTGGCTAACTGTTCCCACTAAATTACATGTTTGTGCTGAAGGAAGCCTCATTGAGAGTAAAGGTGTGACTCCAAAGCACTCAGAAGCCCTGTGGCCTGATGGGTGTGCCTATATTATCACTCATAATGCCATCTACGGTGCTTTTTCAATGATGAATTGCCACTTCCTACCCCTTGCTCTTCATCGTCTAACATGCTGTCTCTCACAGGACTAAAAATACATTTATTTTATTAAAAATAAATGGATTCAAAAATATTAATGTAAGGTAAATTTACAATCAAATCTTTACCAGACTCTGCTTTTTTCATTGCTTAATGGTCCAGAAAGGAACTTGAATTGCAATAGCAATTTTCTGGCACAATCTGATTATTAGTTTTTAAATTCAAATCTAGTCTTACATATTAGAATTTCCCCAGCCACAAGGCTGATGGCTGTGGTTGGTTGCTCATGCCACAACAGGCATTGTGTGAGTGCTCTGGGTACATTAGCCCCCATCACCACAGTAGCATATGGAGGTCTACCACAGATACTACATCATATTCCAGATGGAAGCAAGGCCCAGAATGTAGATTTACTCAGTGGCAGAGCCATGAGTGGAGCTCAAGCTGCTGGCCTCCATCTATAGAGAGGCTCCTATAGCATCTAGCACCTACCCTGTGACTGCAGGCTCTGCTCTGTAAAATGATATAGTACCGCTCCACAGTGTGTGGTTGCTGAGGCCCATCCATGGTGAAGTGGGATCACCAGAGGTTTATGTGCTAGAAGTCTTTAGAGTAGTACTGTAGAGTTAGTAGAGCCTTTAAGAGGTGAGATCCTATAGGTGGTGACTAGTCACTCAAGGAACCACTCTAGAAGGATTGATGTAATTCTTGAAGAGCTCTAATATTTCCTTCAAGAGTAAGTTGTTACAAATACCAAGCTAGCTTCTGGTTTCCTTTGGTTTCCCATCTCACCATGGGTTTCTTCCACACATGCTCCAGCTACTGTTATATCATCACCACAAAGACCTCATTAGAGAGGTGACACAAATTACCAAGAATGTTTCAGCTTCCACAACAAGGGCTAAATAAGTCTCTTTTCTCTTTATGTTACTGAGCATCTGGCATTGTGTTGGACAATACAAAACAATAATACACATGCTTTTGTGTCTCTACAGAGATTTTGCTAATTTGGCAAAATTCTAAATTGCACTAATGAGGTTTTTTTTTGTTTCTTTTGCTCTTTTCCATTATTTAAAATTAAATTAATTACACAAGATGAAATAAAAATATGAAACATTTGACTTCTTCTGTAGTCCTACTTTTAGAGCATAAAATAAATAGCTAACTGTTGTCCATTGCTTGCCATATTAAGCAGAGATGCTGTTCATGCTCACAGGATGCAAATAAAAATGCAAAAACATTCATTTTTTGCTTTTACAACTTCCTTTTGTTAAAACAGATTAGTCTGTTGTTAAATTGGTAACATAAATCACAGGTGACCACTGCAGCCTAAATAGCCAATCCAGCAATTCTCTGAGTAAGCAGGATGAAAATGCATGCACATCAATATGAGGAAATTCTTTGACAATGTTCTTCAGGACAGTGCCTGGGGAAGGAGTGAGTCACCAAGGGCCATGAGTACAGGGCGACCAGAAATGCTACCAGTTCTCATTTTCAAGTTGACATGCAGAGATGGCATTGAAAGGGGTATTATGCATACACTTGTAGAACAGAGAATGCATATACATCATATACATATATATGTACATATATATATGCAAATATTCTGATATGTCTCATTCACTTGGTATATCATCTAGAACACTTCATTTAGGGTTTTGCTATATGTGTACCTACTGTCTTCTGAGCCTTGGTATAAAAATGCATCTTCTACAAATTCAAGCAGAACTGTCTCCCACATCACAAAAAATCTCACAGTTATGACTTTGAAAAACTAACTTTAAAACTCAAATGTGTATTATGTGCATATCTGTCAGCATAGCTCATAACCAGCTGACTGTCTTTAAATTTTTAGTATTTTACAGGATTGTTAACTGAAACGAATGCCTTCAGCTACAAACTATGAAAGAGGGATAGTATTCAAGACTGTGGAATGGCAATGTAAACAGAGATTAACTTATCAGAATTAGGAAAATAAGAACTTAAAAAGCACCACCTTTGAGAATAGCATCCAGCCATCGTAAAGATACTATCTATGATTGTTAGTAAATTTAGTAAATTATTAGGGAAAGCAACAATGAACAGAGAGGCTCCATAATGGAACCAGAAGCCTTATGACACAGCAACAGCACTAAGGAACATGACAATGAGCATAGGAATGGAGAGGATTGTGGGAGTTGTATGCCCCTGTGGCTTCCACTCTGCCATACAGCACAAAAGGCTTCAACTAGCAGACTCAGCTCTTTATCACCTCTTAATGCCATGAGCAACTTCATGCCCCTTTTCCCTTTCCAACAGGGCAAATCTAGAGATGATGGCAATGGCAGGACCTCTCTCTCTGGTTGGATCCACGTTGACCATCTCTCTTAACTGGTCCTGACTCCAACAAACTCTTAGCTTCCAATTGGTGTGCAGACTGCCTAGAAGCTGAGTCTCTAGCTTAATTGCAGGCATGGTGAATGTTATAGTCCCGTTCCTCATCCCTCGGTGCTGGTTTGATTTTGTTTACATGGCTCCTGTGGATCTAGAACTTAGTAACTCTGTGGTTTATCTCCAATTGACAAAATAAACCCCATAGCAACAAAACTCCTACCTAGGGCACTCTGTTCATCCCTGGTGTATATTTCTTCTCTGCCGCTGGCCAAGATCAGGCACATAAATGAGGACCAGAGTGCCCTGCTTACCTCTGTGGGCTTCACTGCAGATTCCTGTCCCTGAGAGCTGCCTACCTGCAGGATATCACTGTACTAGCACAGTTATTATTCTGGCAAGAGATGTTCAACAGGAGTCATCTTCTAGCATATTGTGAGAGTGAGAATGTCACATAAATACAGCAAGGGGCAGAGGACTATGGAAAATGTGTGCAGAGACCACACATAGCTACATAGAATTTAGCTAGTATGTTTACAAGACTGTAAAAATGGTTCCAGCAAAACTATAAACAACAGTAGCTTGTATAATACAGCTATTATCTTAGTAACTAGTCATACCTATTTGTATAAAGTGCCTCATAATCATTCTGAAGCCTTAGGATAACTACTTTACCAGTGATAGACTCTCTCCTCTAGCAGACATCAACGGTTCTGAATCCCTCAAGAGCAAATGCTTCAGTTTTAGTAATAAATTAACTTTTCTGCTCTCTTTATACATTGCACAAATGGCCTCAGCTTTTCTAGATAGATGAATTCTTCTGATTTGAGCTTCTAGACAGAGTACACTGTCAGGTAACTAACCTCCACATGGAATTCAGCACACACCCTTTTGTGAAAAGGATGACTGTCACAGACCAAAAGAGCTACCCAAGTCACATATACAAAGCCTTCATGGCTTTAACTGTAGTCAGTAAGGCTCAGAGGAATCAGAATTCTGATTTTGGCAGAAATTCATGAATTACTGGAAGATACAGGCACATGGTATTTGTTTTCCAAAGGTCCAATTTCTGTTTTACTTATACATTCTGCTAAGACAATTCAAGCATTAACAAATAGGACATAATGTCTGTACAACAACTTAATTTACAATAAGGAAAAGGGCACTTCGCAAGTGGAGATCATTGTTTCTCATTGGTTTCATGTCACAACTGAGATCTTAGGATCCCAAACTCACTAGAGAGCTTCCAGTTTGGCCAGAGGTCCCCTTGAAGGTAGACAATAGTTTAAAGTAGTCTATACAATCAAATCCCAGAGGATACCTTTTATTAACTGTGTGATATTTATAAAAAGGCCTAACTTCTTTAATTCAGTCTTCCCATTTGGTAAAGAAAGAAAATAGGTGATTGTATACTCAGAAAAACATAGATAGATATGATAGGTTAAAAAGGATTGACAGGAAAAAAAAAAGGATTGACTGAGGTAGGAAGTTTAATGGCAGCAAGGTGACTAAAGATTGAAGACTTTCTTGTTTCCATGGCAATGCTACAGCAGAAGATGTGCTGAGAATAGGCATACTGGATTGTAAACGTCAAAAAAAAAAACTGCACAACTTTCCCAGACCTAGAACTACCCACTTCATATGGCAAAAGACTATTTGCAGATACAATTAATGTAAGGGGCTCAGAGTGGGGAAATTGCCCTAGATTGATTAAGTAGAGCAATGTAATCCCATGACTTTTTACAGGAGAAATGAAAGAGTGGGGGTCTCAGAGGAGATGCAGAGACAGAAGCAGACAGGAGAATGATAAAGCCTCCAGTCTAGAAATGCAAGTGTCAAAAGAACACACATGGTATTCACTCACTGATTATTGGATATTAGCCTAGAACCTTGAAATGCCCAAGATGCAACTCACAGGCCACATGAAGCCCATAAAGAAGGAAGACCAAGTGAGGGTGATTCGGGCCTTCTTAGAAGGAGCAACAAAATACTCAAGGGAGCAAATATGGAGACAAAGTGAGGGACAGAAACTGAAGGAGGGGCCGTCTGAAGACCACTCCACCTGAGTATCTATCCCATGTGCAATCACCAAAGGTAGATGCTGATGTGGAAGACAGGAAGTGCATGCTGATAAGAGCCTGATATGGGTATCTCCTCAAAGGCCTTCAAGAGTCAGACATATTCAGAGGCAGATGCTCACAACTAGCCATTGAACTGATCATGGGGTTCTCAATAGAGGAGTTAGAGTGAAGACTGAAAGAGCTGAAAGGATTTACGGCACCATGAGGAGAGCAACAATACCAACCAACCACAGCTCCCAGGGTCTAAACCACCAGCCTGGGAGCACTTAGGGGGGGATCCAGGGCTTCAGCTGAATATGTAAAAGTGGAGGGCCCTGCTGGGCATAGGTGGAAGAAGAGACCTTGACCTCATGAAGGCTGAATGCCCCAGGGGGTGGGAATTTTGAGGGTTGGGAGGTGGGAGTGGGGGGGGTAGATAGAGGTTACATCCACAGAGAAGAAGGAGGAGGGGCGAGGGGATTGGGGGTTCCGAGGGGGTGGTGGGGGATGGGGTAAGGGGACAACATAGGAAATGTAAATAAATCATCCAATAAAAAAAAAAAAAGAAAAAAAAAAGAAATGCAAGTGTCTCACAGTAAGTGGAAGCAGATGTGAGAATGGGGCCAAGAACTCAGAAATGCAGGTGTCTTCCAGGAACTGGATGAGGCAAGAGTCTCCTCTGGAGCTCCCAGCATCAGTGCACCTGGCCAACACCTTGATATACAACCCCATGAGACTTCTGTGGCTCCTGACTTCCAGAACTATAAGTCAATAGATTTTGTTGTTTTAAGAAAACACATTTGTGATGATTGATTGCAGTGTCAGTAAGGAACAAATACAAATTTTGGTATCCAGAAAAGAGGCATTACTGTAGCAAAATCTGAAAATATAGACATAGCTTTAGCAATGGGCAGACAGGAAAAGCCTCAGTTTCCAGGGATAGAAGACCATGAGTAACTAATAACTGTGCAATGGTATGGTGGTTGAATGAGAATAGCTCCCATAGGTTCATATTTGAATACTTGTTGTAGAACTGTTTGAGAAAAATTATAAGATGTGATCTTTTGGAGCAGATGTGTCACTGGGGGTGAGCTTTGATGTTTCAAAATTTCATGCCATTTCTAGTTAGCTATCTCTGCCTCATGTCTGTGAATTGGATGTAAGCTCTCTGCTGCTGGTCCAGAACCATGCCTGTCTTGCTTGATGCCATAATGGTCATGGGTTCATCCTTTGAAACTGTAAGTCCCAATTAACTTTTATATAAGTTGCCTTGGCCATGTAATTGGAAGAAAACTATGACAAGTGGTGAGAAGCAGGAGGAGAACTGTCAATGATCACTGTTAGAAAAAAACACAGATATCAAAGGGCAGAATCTGAAGCAAATATGGAGCTACTGGAAACAGATCCTGCTGTGTGGTGGTAGAACACTCCATTGAATGCTATCTACAGTAATAAGAAAGCAGAATTTGTACATATTTTAATAAGCTGAAAAATACTTCCATTAATGTCCACAGCATGTAAATACTCCTGTGCATAAGAAAGGGATTTTTGTGGATGTGAATAGGGTATCTTGAGATAGAAGGAACATCAAGGTGTGCCTTGAATTAATCACAGGAATTCCTGGGAGAAAGAGGTGGGAGATGAAACCAGACAGAAGAGCAGAGCTGAAAATGGAGGATCATGATGAGTTGCTATGCTGTTAGCTTGAAGATTGCAGGCAGGATTTAAAAAAAATAAAATAAAGAAAAGCAAAAGACACGGCTCTGAGAAAGGATGATAATGCTTACCTGGGCCTCTAGAGGGAGTATGGTTCTGCCAACATCTTCATTTTGTACCCGTGAAAAACAATTTTTTGATTCATGGCTTCTAAAAGTTTAAGAGAATGTCCCTGTATTGTGTTAAGTACCTAAGTTTGAAGTGACTTGTTAGAGCAATCACAGAATGTGAATACCATGATGAAATTGGGTACTCATGTGGAAGAAGTTGCCTCTTTAATTCCTACTTTTCCTATTAAATCATGAGTAGAAACGAGATGGAGGGAAAATTACTAACAATGAAGCTACATTTGATGACATGAAACTTTGCAGCTTGTCTCTGCTATAATTAATATATACCTTACCAGGAGTGTACAAGCTAAAGATCAAAGTTGTGATTGGACACCTTTTGTCAAGAGCCTCAGAATAATTAGAATAAAATAGTAGGGCTTAGAGCCAAAAGGTTTAGAACAAAGGGCATGGCTTCAAATTCTAGATGATTTTTCCGAGGCCAGGGTTAGGAAGGACTGGGGATAGATAGTGCCTTCTTTTCTCTGGCTTGTCAAATGGGAATGCCTGAGTGTTTCTCTGTCTGTCCTGCTGTGTCCTGGTCCCAGAATTTACTCAAGGAGAAGAAAGTGTCCTGAACAATCACCAATGCAGTGTTCCGTGGATACTGGTTGTGCAAATATTCCTTGTTATGTAACTATAGGTTGTTATAGTGTGCAGAAAGCAGGTGTCTTCAAATCCTCAATAGCAATACAGAATTGAACTATAGTGCATATGAAGACTGGTGAGTCAGAAGTGTGTGCTGGAGCCTGAAGGTCATTGCCAGCTGGATCAACTCCCCATATGTCACAGCTTGTGGCACACGAACTGTGCCCATTCAGTGACTATTGTAGATCCACGGTGGCTGTGCTCTGTCTGGTACAGAGCTGCAGACAGATTTCCTTCCAGATGTAGGCCATTATCATATTCTTATTACCCAGATTCAGAACTAACTATGTGTTATTTACACTCACAGAAGGGCTTGACATAATGAAGAAGACCAGTAGGGCTGTTAGGGTAGGGGCTCAGAACTTGAAGAGTGACAGGCACAGTAACCTACTTTACACACACTAGAACCTTACTGAATTCAGTGAAAAGTAAACATTTTAAATTGTTTTCCGAAATTTTAAATTCTCCCAATAACATTACATTCAATAACTCATGCTTTCATTTACTTGTACAATTGTAGAATTTCACCCTTTAAAGAGTACTATACCTTGTACAAGTCTGTAATCTCAACACTCCAGAAGTTGAGGCAGGAAGATTGGGAGGTCATTGCTACCTTGGACTAAATAGCAACATCTTGTCTCAAGATCTCTCCTTTCCTCTCAAACATTTGCTGTTAATATAGCATAGCTTACATTCTTTTTAGAAGTGAATACACACACATCCTACAACTTACTTCAAGCCTCAGTTACAGAGTTCATGGGTTGTTCTAAGGATAACTGACTCATTGTATATGCTTGAGTATAACTGGAATGTACATGAGTCCAACCACCAGAATTATACTGAGCTAAAAATGCCCATGGAGCTGTACACCATTTATTTGTATTTTTGTTCCTCTTCAGCTGTTGGGGAGAAGATGTCAGCAATTCTTGTTTATGTTAGGAAAATCAGCATAAATGTAATCATCTCAAAAAGCTGATGCTTAATCAAAAGAGTCAAGACCATTGTGGGTCTATTTCAATTAATGACTTTCTTTTGTTAAAAATATTCACTAGAAGCCATTTTAATAATAAATGAAGGAGTAGAAACATTTAATTTTAGGTGCATTATATACTCCAAAATAAATACACAATAATAACTCAATTTTGGGGGGATAAAGAGAACCCTGAACAGTAAATAATTGTTGCAAAATAGAAAGGCAAAAACCTGCAAATGAGCTTATTTCTGTAAGGCAAACTAAAAGTTCAACTTGGAAACTGCATTTCTTTAAGTGTAGAGCACAGGCAACCAAAAGCACAATATGGTAGAAAGAACTTTCACTACTCAAAAATCTGGAGCTCAAATCCCTGTGGAGATTATAAAGCCCAGTGTACAGTATTCTTTAAAATGTCTGAAATATAAAATGAGGAATACTGTATGTGACACACAATGGATGTTTTCAAAACTGGAGGGAAGGAGCTGAAGGCATGGCACAGTATAAGAGCATTTGCTTCTCTATCAGAAGACCTAGATTTAGTTTCCAAGCCATATGGATACTCAACCACCTATTAGTCCAGTTTCAGGGGATCTGACACCCTTTTCTGATATCCCACATAGATCTACATCATACAGTTTCATACACTTAGCATGAACACCTACAAATCAAATAAAAATCAAAAACCAAAAACTCTAGGGAATAAGATGGCACCAACAAAACCTGTGCAATCTGAATTCCAACAGTCCATGAAGACAATGATGTAGCAAACGTTACCAGTACGACATTAAAAAAAAAAATCCAGAATCTATTAAGAACTCTACAACTCGTGGTGAATGAAAAAGTACTTGGACCTCAGTAAGCAAGGCCTGTGGCCTTTAAATACTTCCTGACCCCACCCTGTTCTCCAGCTCTGCAATAGTAGCAGCCACATTCCTGGTGCAGATGGCTGGTAAGACAAGAGTGTCATATTTTCTTGAAGAACATTGGTGCCATGCTTTGCTCTGTTTAGGGCTTCCTGAGTGACTGGTTTATGAGCTGTCTATGTTTTATCTGCCCCAGAGATACCCAGAGCTAAAGCAGTTTCCTAGGCAATGTTTATTTATTTGCAAATATCTGCCCCAGGCCCAGAAACTAAGGGTGAGTGGGAAGTCAACAGATGTGCAAAAAGCTTGAAAGTAAAAGCTAGTGAAAGATCTGTGAGTTGTGGAACTTAGGGGATATCATTCATGTCAAAGACTACACACAAGTGCATGAAGAATGTAAGAAGACTGTCATCCAAGATATGTAAAGAATTTGCACCTCAAGATTAAAAAAAATCAATTTTAAAATTTTCAACATTTCTCATCAAAACAATGTCATGGTGCCAAACTAGCATAACATGATTCCAATGTCATGCTATCATGGAAAAGTAAAGTAAAACAATGAGATAACATGCAGTTACCAAGATGACCAGAATCCATAGTACTTATGATGCCAAAAGCTGGACAGGATCTGGGAAAGCAGGAGCTGTCATTGATCAAGGATGTGAATACAAAATGCTCCATCAGCTGTGAAGACAGCTTGGCAATATTTACAGAACTAAACAAACTTACCATATGATCCAGAGTTGAGCTGCTCTCTAAATTCATGTCTATTCAAATATCCCCATGAATATTTACAGATATATGCCTAATCACCAAGAACTAATTGCTCATTGAAAGCAACAAAGATATCCTTCCATATGTGAATGGTTAAACTGTACCCAGACATCATAGTAGAATATTATTCAGTGCTGTAAAGAAATGAGCTTTCATGTCACAAAACATATATGGAAAAAACCACAAGCGCACATTTCTAAGTCTAATAAGCCCCTTGGAAAGACAATATCCATAGATTCGAACTGCTTGACTATCTCAGAAAAGACAAATCTCCATGGTTTATGAGTAGACTGTGTGGAATTTTCGGCAATAGTACATTGAGAAATCAAGATGGAACTGATATAGCAGCCTCATTCTTTTGGCTAGTTGTCACAGTGCTGGAAGAGGTGGTGATGCTACTGCAGGAGAAAAAGAATCACCAGTCTTACCCATCTATAAACCATGTGAGCTAAAAGAACAACTAGCTGGGCAGATATACCCACTGGTGCAATGAATGCACACATGTCATGGTAGCAACCAATCAGTTTCAGATTGGATTTAACTAGAACTGCAGAAGATGGGACCTGTAACTGTTACTGGGCCCAAGAACTTGTGCCTGAATCGGTCCTAGACCCTTGGATATAATGCACTACTATAATTCTATTAGCTGGACATACTATTAAATCTATCAATAGATTTGTTAGTCTATCAAATCTCACCAGAGAACTATTTTATGTAATAGTTGACAATGAGTACAGAGACTCATAAGTGGGTTAAATATAGAAAATAAGAAACTATAGAATTCTCAGCCATAAACAGAGTGTCTATATCACAAACACCCCCCGCAAGTCTCAGAAAACATCACAGAAGAGGGATGGGAAGGTTGTAAAAGTCAGAGGCAGTAGACTACATAGAAAATGTTTCCTTTCCATAATAAGGCAGTTAAATATAAAAACTCACACCAGTTATGACAGCATCCACAAGACTTACATGAGCTCAAGTTAGAGAAAGTCCATGGAATGGGAGGTAGGCATAACGTTCTACTTTTAGTTGATGAGTTATTGGTAACTTATAACTGCTGGAATTGGAAAAATTAGTTTTCATTAAGGGTGTGAGCCCTGATAAATCCATCATGTTCCAGTGGAAGACTACACACTCAAGAGTAGTAGCACAAATTGGGCTTGATGATATTTGGTGGACCTGAAGATGAACATGAAGAAGGTGTTAGATCTGGGAAGAGGTCAATATAGTCAAGCTACAATGTTTGAATTCTCCAAGAATTAATGAAAAAAACTTAAAAGAAAAGCAAATTTAAAGAGACAATAAAAAATTATGCAACTGTCAGAAGCCAAGGGGGAGGGAAAAATAAATAAATCATTGAGTACATCAGATTTTTAGGGTAAGAGATTTCTATGTGATACCATATTGGCTATGTGTTATTACAACCTTGTCCAAACTCATAAACTAGATGGCACAAAGTGTGACCTCTGTCATAAACCATGGACCTGGGGATACAACATAAGCATTACTGTAGTGTTAGTGAGGTAGGGAAGGCTGTGTACGGATGAGTCAAAACAGCATAGGAAATTCTCTGCATTTTACTCTCAGTTCTAAAAACCTGAAACTGCTCTGAAAGGTGAATTTCTTTTAGAGTTATTAACCCAAGTTGAGAGAAGTAAGTTTGGAGGTGGGATGAATAAAGGCAGCCTGTAGTTAAACAGTGGATGTAGTGTCCATGTATATAAATCCTAAACTGACATGTGATATTATACACAATTAAAATGTTATCAAAATAGAAATAATTATAAACATTTTAAAATACATGGGTAAAGAAATCCATTTTAAAAGAATAAGTTCACTACTTTGCTGTTTCAGTCAGTTTTTATTGCTATTAGAAAATATCTAAGAAAAAGAATTTTCAAAGAGGAAAAGAATCTGTATGTCTCACAGTTTCTGAACGTTGAGCCCATAGTTAGCAGTCTTCTTTGCTTTGGTCCTGAAGTTGAAGGACTTGAGAAAACAGATGCTCACTTCAGGCTAGACAGGAAGCCTGATCAGTCAGAGAGGAAGGGTCCAGGAATAAGATGTAGCTAGCCTTGAAAGACACACCCCTGTAACCTACTCCAATCCAGGCCTCCTAAGAAATCATCTAGCTATGGTTGCATTAAACGACATATGTATTGTGAAGAGACTGTAGTAGTGACAGGGACCATGACAGCAGGCATTTGACTCAGCTCCTTATCAGTAAAAGAAATATGGAGCTGGGAAGCCTGGAAATTTTATCCCAGCACTGGAAAAAAAAAAAAGGAACTCCTTCCTGAAAAGGACTCTTAGATTCTACAACTGTAGCCATTAGTAACTTGTTCTTCTGTCTAGTAGCCAAAGAAATGGAAAGATTTATGGTGCAAGTTGAGGCAACTTACCCTCCTACTGCCCCAGTCCTCAAGGACATAGCACAGTAGCTTTTCTCAGTGTTGGTGTTTATATTAGTCAGCTCCTGTTGCCATAACAATATGATACATTCTCAGAACTCTGGAGGCTGAGAGTCTGGGTTGGAAGTATCATAGATTTGGTTTCTTGTGAGGCCTCTCTCCTTGACTTGTAGACAGCAGCCTTCACCTGTGTCCCCACAGGATCTTTCCTTTGTGTCTGGCTATGTCCTTTTCTTTCAAACAAGGACACCAACCAGACTGGATAAAGGCTCAGTGGTCAAGACCCCATTTTAACTTTCATTATCTCTTCAAATACCATGTTTCTAAATATAGTCACAGTCTAAGGGACCAGGGGGTTTGAGACTTTAATGTAAGGATTTTGGATTGACAAAATATAGCCCACACATTTTCATTTCACCCGTGGCACTTTGCTTTCTGACATGACATATGGTGGTACCAAGAAAGAAGCAACAAATAAATAGTCTTAAACTAGTTCAACTGCAATTATTGAAGAGTAATATTTTAAAGGGGTGAAAGCTTAATTCTCATGAGAAATGGTGTCCCATTCATATGGCTCTTATGAGATTATTTGCAGAGATTTTTGGCTTTCTTTGCAGAGACATCAATGGATTCTTTGATTCTTGGAGGATGACATTGACACACATACATAAACAACACTTTAAAGGAAGGATTGGGAACAATGGGCAAGGATGACCTGGGGGAACAAGGATAGGGATGTGGGGCAGGAGAGAGAGTGTGTGTGACCCTGTACCCAGTGTGGCCAACAAGGACAAGTACATACCTTGTCAGAGCTACAAACTCTAAAATGCTCCTTTCACTTGTATTTATCACCTGAAGAAACAAAAATTCCTTTGATTTCCTTAAGAGTTGATATAATGGCCAGTGTTGTCAGTGTGGTAAAATGTAAAATGACCTGGAAGATGAGCTTCTGAACATGCTGTGAAATATTATCTTGATAACATTAACTGAAGTGGGGAGACCCACCCACTGTGAGTGATACAATTCCCTAGGCAGAGGATCCTGCACTATACATAATAGCGAAGAATATTTGTGCTGAACTTTAGCATACATGCATGCATTAATTGTATAGTCTTTTTGCATACACAATGTGCTCCCCATTCCTATTCCTGATGCTGTTACCTCCATTTCATAAGGCACTGCAACAGAAAACTTCCACCAACATAAACTCTTTCACCATCAAGTAGTTTTTGTCACCGTATTTTACCACAGCCACAGAGAAGAAATTAAAATAAATGCAGAAGTTAATTAGTGGCAGACTGAGGTTTTAATTCATGTAGAATAGGTTCAGATCCTGGACAGCAATAAGAGTTGGATAAAAGTATGCAAGTTAGTTGGCTAGAAGTAAGCCCTAAACATTTCAAGGGTTTTGTAAGGAATCCAGTGGTCTTTGCCAACTGGCTTGGCATCTATATTCAAAAAGAATCTGAGAAACTGAGAAGAGGGTGTCAGCCAAGCAAAGGTAGAACCATCTAAATCTGAGGACAGGAGTCCAAATGGGCAACAGGTGTCCACGGATGTAGGCCAAGGGTAAGAATGGCCTCTGGTAAATGGCAACAGGAAAAGATTGCAAAAGGCTGGAGACAAACAAAACTCAGCCAGCAGCGATGGCATGAGAGGGACTCTGGACTGTTTTGAGGAGTCTAGAGGCAACACATGGAGAGTAGCATACATAATCCGCTTGACTTCAACTGGAGCTTAGGTTGGTTTCTATGTATGCTGGTGGCAAGCAGAAGTTGGACAACTGGGAATAAGTGATGGATGAAGAAATCCTTACTGGGCTTGCACAGGGATTAAGGAAATGCAGCAGCCAGACCTGGAAACTGGACCTTTGACAACAGCCAAATCAAAGTCCAGTTTGCTACAAAATGACCCAAAAGTATATAATCACAGACTTTGTGATGGAGCACACTGATTGGCTAGAAACACACCAAGAAAGGGACAGAGAAGGGACATGGTGCTGGAGGTGAGAGAGCACAGGAAGACGCAGACTTAAGCAACCTACGATGGTGAGAGCCAAGAATTTGAGTCAAGTAAACAGAAGGGAAGCTGGATTTAAGCAGGAGACAGTTGGCCTGACTAAGCTAGCATCTGTGAGAGGTGGCAAAAGAAGCATCAGAGGCAAGGCTCTGAGAAAACTGTGTGTTGTTGGGTATTCCAGAGAAAAATGGAATTTCCTCCCATAAAAGGCCCTCTAGATGTTCCTGTACCATCTAACTAATGATCCAATGCCATCATAATCTTATGGATGAAAATGGTGAACAAGAGCTCATGTCACCTGTGTAATGGTGAGACAAAGATTCCACTGTCCTAGGCTGTTGGGAGAGGTGAATATTCCAAACAGACCCTAGCTTTTCTATAAGGAGACCAATGTTAAGGACTGGAGAGACTCCAGGGCAAAAAACTTGCTTACCATGCCTATGGCCCTAGGTTCCATCCACAACCCCACAAATAAGGAAGTAAAATCATTAATACATTTGGAGAGAAGTGTATATCGTTACCAATGGATCACTCCCAGGTAGCTTTTGTTTTGACATTTCTCAAAATGGCATGTATTATTGTATAGTACATGTGTCTCCAGATAAAAGGAGTTTTTAAAAAAATCTAAGTCGGGCCACAGAGTCAGAGATTCAGCACATGGCTGTCTGGAATAGAAGCTCTCCATTCTGTTTCCACGCTCTACCCTCTGTCCTCATGACTGCTTGCAGTTGTAGCTACTCCACAGAATTCTGAGGGAAAGCAGTTAGGCATGAGGACATGTCTGGCTTAAGAGGAGCCCTTGTATCTCATGATGTGTTTTATGACCATTTTCACACAGTGTTCTCTGGTTTTTTTTTTTTAACTACCTTCTGTGACCTTGCGCAGAGGGTGCCCTGGGTTCATTTTTACTACCTATTGTCACCTGTATACAGGCCCGTTGGGTTACTCTTTAAGTATTATGTCCCATTTCTGACTACTTCTTACCCATCTTCTTAGCAACACTCTGAGGTAAACGCTTCATGTGATTTCATATTCATTCTTTAGGTTGTATATACTCCTGGACTTGCTGGACCCTATGTCCAGAACACCCTAGTAGCTGTATCCTCATGTCATTGTTCATTTCAGCCTTGCTGTCTCCATATGAACTTGAGTTTCCCCTCATTTACTATGGCATCCTCAGCCTGCCCCCTCCATCACTGTGACCCAATGGCTGGGCAGGCAGCTGCTCCCAGACATGCTCATTGTGAGACACTTTGATGTGCCTAAATGGTTGGCGCAAGGGTCAGGGATGGAGCAAGGGTCAGGAGCAAGAAAAGAGTGGACGGATAGGACTGAGGCAGCAACAACAAGGTAGAGAGGCAGCTAAACCAGTGTCCCAGGGAACTACTATTTTTTTTTAACAGGAATTGACAGATAGGCAGATCATCTCAAATGCTTATCTGTCTCAGAAAATGAAAGTGCACTTCCCCAGTACACAAGTATGTATGTGAATACATGTGCAACACACACACACACAAAGACAGAAAGGAGAGAGAGAGAGAGACAGAGAGAGAGACAGAGAGAGAGAGAGAGACAGAGAGAGAGACAGAGAGAGAGAGACAGAGAGACAGACAGAGAGAGAGACAGATAGAGAGAGAGACAGACAGAGACAGAGAGACAGACAGAGACAGACAGAGACAGAGAGACAGAGAGACAGAGACAGAGAGACAGAGACAGAGAGAGCGAGAAAGAGAGAGAGCGAAGAAGAGAGAAAGAGAGAGACAGAGAGACAGATAGAGAGAGACAGACAGAGAGAGAGACAGACAGAGAGAGAGACAGAGACAGAGAGAGAAAGGGAGAGAGCGAGAGAGCGAGAGAGCGAGAGAGCGAGAGAGCGAGAGAGAGAGAGAGAGAGAGAGAGAGAGAGATAAAGTTGTAAACTGCACCATATGTCGTGGTTTGAATAGATTTAGCCCCCACAGAATCATGTGTTTGAATGTTTGGCCCATAGCGAATGGCGCTATTAGGAGGTATGGCCTTGTTGGAGAAAGTGTGTCACTGTGGGAGTGGGCTTTAAGGTCTTCTATGCTTAAGCTCCTCCCAGTGTGGAATCAGATGCTCCTCCTGGCTGCCAGAAGAATACAGTCTCCTGCTATTTTTGGATTAAGAAGTAGAATTCTTGGCTCCTCCAATGCCATATCTGCTTGCACACTGCCATGCTTCCTACCAAAACTATACCGTATTCCATACATAAAATGCTCATATACCGCACTACTCACTCTCCTATACACCTTGCACACCCATACATACTCACCTATCTACCCGTATACTCACACACCAGCTCCTATTCTAGCCATGCTCAGTGATTTGTTATCAAACTCAATTGTGCACCATCAAAGCACAGAACAGGGAAGGTTAACAGAAGGGCTTCCTTCCAGTGTTCTGAGCATGTTAGGTTTCGCAGCTGGGGAGAACAGGATGTGTACTTTTAGCTGATGGCACACAGTGGACACAGATATATTCCTGAGATGAATCTTCACTCTACCTTGCTTGGAATGGGTAGCACTTGTCATTTATCACATGTAGCTACCTAGAGGGCTTATGACCAGTCCTCCGCAATTGCTGGGGCTCAGTCACTCTAGGTCATTATTCAGGGAAAGGTCTTACAGTGCATTCTCTGTGAAGTCAAACACAAATGTTACTTAAGATGTACTTTTCCCAGTGCCAGACAGTTTCATTTAGCTGTCTCAAAGACAGCCTATGTAAAGTTTGGAACAGAGTTCATTTCTGTCACTCACTGTGAAAGCCTGGCAGCTTCAAATGTCCCTGTTTATCACTTTCCCCCTTCCCAGGTACTACTTTGGGAAATGACAATATTTTGAAGCCAGTATTATTTTTACCAGCTCTGCTACACTGACTGCTTCACATCTTCACCAATCTTGTTAGCTCCTCCAAGAGGAGACATGGTCCCTTCCTCCCACATCCCTGGAGTCTGCCCTCTTCTCTTGTCTGGATGCATCATCCCCAATGACTGCCCCTTGGATGGTGATCCTCTGGGTCATTATCTCCACAAAACAGCGGGTTCTTTGCTTCAAACCCAGTGAGTATTGATGCTCCCCCTCACCAGCTTGGTCTGTACATATCTCAGAGGTGCAGATTTCCAGACATCCATGATTGGCCTTCCCTTAGGTTTCCAAGGCCATGTCTTCTCTTGGGCCCATTAACAGACAGCTTACTCCAGGAAGCTGTTGCTGGCCTTTACCAACTCTAAGGGCATCTCCTCTTCCCCTGTGTTCTTCTTAATGTGTTTGAATACTGTCAGTTGAAGCAACCCCTGATCATTTACTGGCCTTACTAACACTGTAGGATACTGTAGAAGAACTTAGCTTATGGTGGAAGGAAATCAAACTTTAACAATAAAAAATAGCCATACAGTATTCTCCTGTTAGATGTCTATGAATGAACTCACAGTGCATTCTGCCACTCATGTTTGAAATGCTTTAGAAAACCCCTTCATGTTAACAGAATGTAGCATCAAAACTTTAATGTTCCTCAAAATACTCCATGATGTCACCACCCTTGGCCTGAAATGCATGGCTTTTTGTATGCCTATAGGACTAGCACAAAGTCACTGAAACTACTGCCTATGATAGGTGTGCATGGTCATGATCAGGGCTTGATTCTCAAATCTGCCTGAATTTTCAATAGATCTTGGTGGAGTGACATGAATTACTCTGAATGTTCTGCCTAGTACCATTCACACCTAGCAACTGGCTGCTTGAAATGTGATGTCTTGGTTAAGATCTCATTCCTGTGAAGAGACCATGACCAAGGCAACTTTTATAAGGACAACATTTAACTGGGGCTGGCTTACAGTTTCAGAGGTTCAGTCCATTAACATCATGGTGGGAAGCATGGAAGCACGCAGGCAGACCTGATGCTGGAGGGGCCATGAGTTATAAATTCTGATCCGAAGGCAACCAGGAGAGATACTGTCTCTTCCACACTGGGTGGGGCTTAAGCATAGAACCTCAAAGCCCACCCTCACAGTGACGAATTTTCTCCAATAAGCCCATGCCTACCCTAACAAGGCCATACTTCCTAATAGTGGCACTCCCAAGGCCAAGTGTATTCAAACCACCACATGTGGTAAATACACTGGCAAGCAGAACTACTGGTTTCATTTATCTTTAGTTTCTAAAGATTTATAGTTTGATTTTACTCTTTAAAAAATGTGTGTGTTGGGGGGTGCTAGGGTCAATGATGGGTATATGTCCTTGACTGCAAGTACTCTCATAGACAAAAAAAGGGCCTCAGATTCTCCATAGGTCCTAAGGCTGGAACTACATGAGATTGCCAGCTGTCTAATGTAGATATTATGAACCAACTCCAGTTCTCAGCCAGAGCAGACCACTCTGTTAACCACCAAGACATCTAAACCCATCTTTACTTTTTAATGCTATAGAAGACTGGTCTGTACTGCATCTAGGAAAACCATAAAAAAACAACAAAGTTGAGATTTGAAATTTTTTGAAAAACGGGATGCATGACCAACTGACTCTGTGACTTACCTCTTCATCAGCGTCAAGGACTTGCTTAGTCATTTTCAGGTAAATCTCAAAATCTTACAGCCACTCCTTCTCCTGTCAATCATTTGGCTGACATTTATAGGTCATCTCAGGCTCAGGAGGAATGGAGGCATGGATGGAATGCAGATAGAGCTATGCATAACATATACTCATCAATTTCTAACACCTAAAAAGCCTAGCCACATCCTTAATTTGTTAAATTCATGAAGCCAGATTATTCATTTTTTTTCCTATGGATGGAAGGTTAGAAGTTTTCAGCAACCTTTGACCTTGACCCAGAACTCTGGTGTTACAACTGCCTGGGAAGCAGGCACAGTCCAGCTGTCCACCTGTGAACCAGCCAAGACTGGCTCCCTCAGGTACTCTCCAGAACCCCAGCATCTTATTTCCCCTGAAAGCTCTTCAGTGATGACTGCTGCAGTGATGCTTGCTCAGCAGCCAGCTCCTCATGCTGGCCTACTTTCCCCTCCATGTATGTGCTCACAGCACCATCTAGTGGCTGTGATTTTCAGCCCTGTTGTCTGACTAGAGGGCACTACCCAAGTTTCTTGGGGTTTCTGTAGAACAGGCAGGTGGGCTATTGGCTTTCCTAGATAAATAGATGCCTATAGCTCACCATGATCTGCTTACCTTTGCTATGGATGGAGACAATGCTGTCACAAATTCCACCATGAGTTTGTATTTCTTAAACACGTGGTGCAAAACATAACCATACAAGATCTTGTGAATGAGTAAGAGACCAGTTCAAATGGTTCCTTCCATTCAGACATAATTGTCTGCCAGGGCGTTTTCTTATGCAGCTGGGGCTGAAAGACTGAAGTGGAAATCCTCACCAGTTTGGGACTTAGCACCAACTACCTTTTCTCCCATTAGACATTCCCTAGAATCTCATGGAGGTTGCAGCCCTACACAATAGGTAACTCTGTTTAAGAAGATCCTCACTAAGCAGGGGATGCCATGATACCAGCCAAACAAGAGCAACACATTAAGTTGAGGTGATCCACAGCCTTGGAGAGGGGGCGAATATAGGGAGATAAGCATATAAGAACAGTTCTATTGTGTATCTTCTCAAATGCAAAAAAGCACTAATGGGCTACACTGAATGGATGCATTGACTATGGAATCACAGTACACACAGAAGAATTCTAGTCTTATATTTCAGAGCAAGAAATATGTATGTGAGAGTTATGTTCTTAGAATTCCTTTGTTTGCACTTTTTCACCAAATATAAGCTCAAATCTTCACAGAACCGGAAGAAACTAATCATTCAGCAGATTTATGAATAAAACAAGAATCACATATTTGTGTTCTGTGTTGTTTTGTGTCTGTGTGTCTTTATGCATTTGTGTCTTTTTTATGTTTGTGTGTTTGCAAGCCTGTGTATGTGTGTTTTCAGAAACTGTAAGACTACTTACAGATTTAGTAATACACTGTTTGGTGACATGTGAATCATAGAAAAAGTGAAGAAGGAAATGAAAAACTTCCTAGAATTAAATTTAAGTGAAAGTACAACCTATTAGAACTTTTTAATGGCAAATTGAAGGTAATCGTAAGAGAAAAATTATAGCTATGAATGCCTACAATAAAAATCAGGTGTCAAGGAGAATATGGGGTTCTGTATTTATAATTCTAGCAGAAGAAAGGTTGAGCAAGGAAGGTTGACTTTAGTTTAAACATGGGCTACATACACAAGGAGAACCTGTTTAAAAAATAAAGCAAAATAAAAACCAGAAAGATCATAAGTAAATTATTTATAATGCACACCAAGGCCTTCAACAGAGGAACAGATACAGAAAATGTGATGCATTTACACATTGGAGTATTATTCAGCTATTAAAAATAATGAATTTGAGAAATTCTTAGGCAAATGGATGGAACTAGAATATATCGTCCTGAGTGAAGTAACCCAATCACAAAAGAACATACATGGCATGCACTCATTGATGAGTGGATGTTAGCCCCAAAGCTCGAAATACCCAAGATACAACTCACAGACCACATGAATCTTATGAAGAAGGAAGACGAAAGTGTGAGTGCTTCGGTCCTTCTTAGAAGGAGTAACAAAATACTCATGGGAGCAAATATGGAGACAAAGCGTGGGACAGAAACTGAAGGAGGGGTCATCTGGAGACTGTTCCACCTGGGTATCCATCCCATGTGCAATCACCAAAGGTAGACACTGATGTGGATACCAGGAAGTGCACACTGACAGGAGCCTGATCTAGCTGTCTCCTTAGAGGTCTGCCAGAGCCTGACATATACACAGGTGGATGCTCACAGCATCCCATGAACTGATCATGGGGTTCCCAATGGAGGAGTTAGAGAGAAGACTGAAGGAGCTGAAAGGGTTTGAGGCCCCATGGGGAGAGAAACAATACCAACCAACCAGAGCTCCCAGTTTCTAAACCACCATCCTGAGAGCATATAGGGAGGGACCCGTGGCTCCAGCTGTATATATAGGGAAGGATGGCCTTTTTGGGCATAGATGGGAGAGGAGGTTCTTGGTCCCATGAAAGCTGGATGTCCAGTGTGGGGGAATTCAAGGGTAGTGAGGTGTGAGTGGGTGGGTGAGTGGGGGCACATCCTCATAGAAGCAGGAATAGGGGAGATGGGATAGGGGATTCCTGGGTGTGTGTGTGGGAATAGGGGAAGGGGATAGCATCTGAAATATAAATAAAATATCCAAAAACACATAAGCAGAATTTAAGGTAGTCGGCAGTAAGAAATAAGGAAGACCAGTCAGAAGATAATAGAATGAAGATGAAAAGTAAACCTTAAAGACCTAATAAAGCAAATTGCCACAAATAAAAATAAATTAACCAAAAGAGAGAAAACCCAAATTGTTCAAATTAAGCATGTTATTACATTATAAAAGACAGCAATGAAAACCATAGGATCATTAACAAACACTTAAATTATTTTAAAACAAATGGGCAATCTAAAAGAAATGTGTACACTCCCACATATACTCTATAAAACTTTACTCAAAAGGTTACAAATGATTTAAACAGATCTGTAACAAGCAGCCAATTGAAGCAGGAATAATCTTTCAATGAAAAGATCACAAAGAAGTGATCTTGTGGTGCTTCAGAGGAAGACCCAGTGTAGGTATCAGATCTGACTCTTGAAAAGGACCACAGTCATTGTCAAATTCCACAACTCACAGCAAATTTGCAGACATAGGCAAGAAGACCTAGCTGACAGGCAATACCTGATGTCTGATGGAAGACACCAGATAGAAACTCCACCCCTAAACACCAGTTCCACAGAGAGAAACAAACTATCATCCCTAAACACCAGTTCCACAGAGAGAAACAAACTATCATCCCTACCAGGACTTATTCTCCCACTTAATCCTGCAAAAACCCCCACTGAAAGGAAAAAGAGGATTACATTTCCAAATTAACATCTAAAAGAAAACCTCAACCAGTGAGCTAACTCTATATTTGAATGCCGCAGTACAGAAGAGAAACATCGTAAGAAATGAAAATATCCTATCTTCTTCACAAATTGTTACTTCCAATATAGTAGCACCTAATGAAAAGTAATTAGAAGAAAAACTAAACAAGGAGAATGATTCAAGAATGTTCTAAAAGGGCTGGTGAGATGGCTCAGCAGTTAAGGGCACTGACTGCTCTTCGAGAAGTCATGAGTTCAAATCCCAGCTACCACATGGTGGCTCACAACCATACATAATGAGATCCGATGCACTCTTATGGGGTGTCTGAAGACCACTAAGGTGTACTTACATATAATAAATAAATAAATAACCTTTGGGACAGAATGAGCGGAGCCAGAGCAAGTGGAGCTGGAGCAAGCAGGGTCGGAGTGAGAGTGAGAAGGAAATGGGGGAAAAAAGAGAATGTTCTAACAATTCAATGAAGAATGAATATGTTCAAAAAGGAGAGAGAAAGGAAGGTGCGAGGAAGAGAGAAAGAGAGAACAAAAGAAAATAAGATAGTCTAAAACATAAAACTAGAGTTCCAATTGCCAAGGTGAAATGAAGATAGAGTTTTTTTTGAAGACAGTACATACTTATTTATATGTTCTGTTGAGGTTTGTTCTTTTGCTGTGTTGTAATGTCACAAAGAGTGAGAGAATCTGCACATAGACTCAAGTGACTCTGTATGACCTCGCTAACCAAATTTTCCTTGATTGGTAAATAAAGATGCCTACTGCTTATAGCTGAGCAGAATAGAGATCAGCGGGGCTTGGGGTTTCCTAGGTTTGGATTCTGAAGAAAACCACGAAGTGAAGAGAAGGAAGATGCCATGGGTAAGTCGAGGCATGAAAGCAAGCCCAGGAGGGCTGGCCAATTGAGGTTAAGATCGGCCAATTATAATTTGGTGTTATTGATGGAGAAATGAATTCTAGTATCTTCAAGGGAAGTTATCTGCCCAGCTCTAGTGCTGATTAAGACTTATTATATTAATAAAAATCGAGTGTGTTTAATCTAGGAACTGAATGATCAAAAGTGAGATAGTAGCCTCCAATTGAGATTAAATATTTCCACAAAAAAAGTTCAGATATGAGAACTGAAATTGAGGTCATTTGTAACATTGCAATTTATTTTCTCATCACTGGCCATGGGGCTTCCTCATATTAGGCATGAGTTCTGTCTCTGGTCCATGCTCCCTCTACAACATAAAGTCAGTCAATGAAATGGATCATGTAGAAATCATTGAAACAGAGATGGAAGACAAGGTAGACAAATTGGATCACTCATTTAAAGGTATAGAAGAATTTCTAAAAGAAATATGAACAAGGAGGCAGAGCTTTGGATCTAAATTTTAGATGCAGATAAAAGGAGAATATCATAGTGAAGTGATAAAGAATAATTTCACGGGGCTGGAGAGATGGCTCAGCGGTTAAGAGCACTGACTGCTCTTCCAGAGGTCCTGAGTTCAACTCCCAGCAACCACATGATGGCCCACAGCCATCTGTAATGGAATCTGATGCCCTCTTCTGGTGTGTCTGAAGACAGCTACAGTGTACTCATATACATAAAATAAATAAATAAATTTTAAAAAAAGAATAATTTCACTAAAATCATGGGAGAAGTTTTCTCAAATGTAGAGGAAAACAATGCCCATGCAGGTGCAAGACATTTACAGAACTCCAAATTGATAGGGGCAAAAAAAGAAAATCTTTATACCATATTATAATTAAAGCATTAAGAAACAAATAATAAAGAAAGGGTTTAAAGGTTTCGAGACAAAAAAGTCAAGGTACTTTATAAAGTAGACCCACCAGATTAAAAACTGATTATTAGACAAAAATACAAAGCCAAAAGGGCCTGAAAGGATGTATTCCAAGTTCTGATAGACCACAGTTACAAACTCAGTTATTGTGCTCAGCAAAACAAACTGTTAAAATTAAAAGTAAAATGAAAACATTTCATGATAACAATAGATAAAGAAATTTATGGCTACTTGGGTCTGAAGACAAGGATAAACAAACCACAAGCAAAAAAGTAACTCCAGAAGAGTTCATAAGAAGAGGTCTAAGAAAACACCAAAACCAATAAGAATTAAGAAACATCTTTCAAAATAAAGCTTAATATTAATAGTCTCAATGCCCTCAATAAAAAGTCATAGACCAGCAGACAGCATCAGAGAACAGGATACATCTTTTTGTTGCCACCAAGACATTTACCTCACCATTCATGATAGACACCACTTTAAGGTTAAAGTATTGGAAAAAGATATTCCAAGCAAATAAAACCAAGAAATAGCAGGCATAGCTATTCTTACATGGGATAAAATAGACTTCAAAGAAGTTTCAGTTCATACTTACTGAAGGAATGAGTCAATGAAAAGGATATTACATTCCTAAACATAAACAGTAAACACAGGTGAACCCAATTCCACACAAGCAAAGCTAACAAATTTGAAAGCACAGATTAACTCCAACAAGCTGATAATGGGTAATTTCAATATCCCAGGCTCACTAATACACAGGACATATATATAAAAAAACAAAAACAAACAAACAAAAAAATTAAGCAAAGCCTATATGGAATTAAATTATATCATAAATCAACAGGACCTAACAGATTTTATAGAGCATCTCACCCTAACGCTAAACATACTAAATTCTTTTCAGCAGCCGATGGAATTTTCTTCAAGGTCAATTACATATTATGACACAAAATAAATCTTAACAAAAATAGAGAACTAAAATAACATCCTTCATCTTATTTGACCTCAGTGGAACAAACTTGGATATTAACAATAGGAATTACAGAAGGTACACAAACTCATGAAAACTAAAGAACACATTATGAAGGAAAAAAACAAATAGGAAATTTGAAATTTTGTAAAATTGAATAAAAATGAATATACAAAATATCAAAAATCCATGGGAAAGAATGAAGATAATCATAAGAGGAAATGTTATAGCAAAAATTTTTGAGCTATATCAAATTAATAACTTAACGATTTACCTTAAGATCTTGTAAAACCCAAGAACAAATAAAAACCCCAAAAAGTAGAAAGTAAGACAGAACAAAAGTCAAGGATTAATAAAGTAGAAATTTTAAAAAATGAAATGAAGATATAGTTCTTTGACAAGATTGACAGACCTTTAGCAATATTAACCAGAGAGAGAGAGAGAGACAGAGAGAGAGAGAGAGAGAGAGAGAGAGAGAGGAAGAAGAAGAAGAAGAAGAAGAGGAGGAGGAGGAGGAGGAGGAGGAGGAGGAGAGGAGAGGAGAGAGACAGACTAGAGATAAGACATTACAATAGACACTAATTCAGAGAATCACACATAAGAACATACTTTAAAATTTATATTCCACTAGACTGGAAAACCTAAAAGAAATGATTGAAGTTTTAAATGCATATGATCTATGGATGTTAAATTAAGGTGAGATAGTTCAAATAGATGTATATCAAAAAATGAGACAAGAGCAATGTTTAAAAATATCCCAGCTAATCTATACGTATGTAATATAAAGTAGCCTTCTTAAAAGCTAGTGCAGTGTGGTATGATCTTGTCTTTTACAAACTGTTGTATGCAGTTATTGTTATATTTCATTTCCCTAATACTATATGGTGACAATTTGAAAAAATTCTCCCTGTTAAAACAGCCTAGATGGATTCAATTCACAATTCTATTTACTCCTCACAGAACTGACACTAATCTCAAAGTATTTTATAAAATAGGAAGAGAAAGAAAGCTTTCAAATTCTTTAAGAAGTCAGTATTACCTTGGTACCTAAAGCAGACAAAGACCCGATTAAAAAAGAGAGAGAGAGAGAGAGAGAGAG
>NW_021620197.1:213022-217994 GCF_004785775.1 Grammomys surdaster | reverse complement strand
GGGAGGGAGGGAGGGAGGGAGGGAGGGAGGGAGGGAGAGAGAGAGAGAGAGAGAGAGAGAGAGAATTGTAAGTCAATATTGTTGCTGAAACACGGGCAGAAAAATTCTCAATAAAATATTTGCAAGTGGAAATGAAAAATATACCATAAATATTGTCTACCATGAACAAGTTGGCTTTATACCAGAAACACACTGGTGGTCTGCCATATCTAAATCAATGAATTGAATTTACCACATGAATAGATTCATTGACATAAATCATATAATAATCTCAGATGAAAAATCTTTAACAAAATTTAACATTGTAGCATGTTAAAAGTCCTAGGGAGACTAGAGATAGAGGGGACTCATTTCAACATAGTTGAGACAGTATACATCTTGTTAAATGAAGAAAAAACTCAAACATTTCCATTAAAATCAAGAACAAAAACAGGTTGGCCACTCTCCTACTCCTGTTTAATATGATTCTTGAAATCTTCACTAGAAGCATTAGTCTTAGTTGTCACTGATACATGGAATTTGACTTTTGAGTTATATCTATATATAGCTTAGCAAACACCCATAAAAAGTAAGTTATGGACACAGATGGTGACGTAATTATAATTTCATGTATCTTGGAATTTTATGGTATTATCTAACAAAGTAGCTTATGCAATTGTTCTTGCTGTAAGACACTTAAATAATCTGAAGTAGAAAGTCTGCTGTCAATAAAGTAAAATGATTGTTGTTGGAAACATCCAGATATTGGGAAGAAAAGAACGAGTCAAGGAACTTTAAGTTCTTAAAAGAAAAATAAAATGGCTGAGAAATATTTTTTAACTGTTCAACATTCTTAGCTATTAAGGAAACGCAAACTAGAACTACTTTGAGATTTCACTTTATATCAGTTTGAGAAGCTAATATTAAACAAACAAGCAAACAAAAAAGACAAAATATGCTGACATGAATTGGGGGAAAGAGGAATTCTTTTTTATGGCTGTTGATGTTACAAACTGGTACAGCTACTATAAAAATTCAAGCTTGACGTTTATCTACCACATGCTCTGGCTTTACCACTCTTGAGCATATATCCAAAGGACTCTTTATATTATTTTGTAGAGATACTTGCTAATTCATGCTCAATTCCGCTACATTCACAGTAGGCACAAAATGCAAAGGAACTAGACATTTTCCAATTGGTGAATGGATGATGAATATTACTATAGTGAAAATGTGGTACATATACACAATAGACCATCTTTCTGCTATAAAGAAAAACAAAATACTGAAATTTGCAGGTAAACAGATGAAGCTGGAAATAATCACTCAAGTGAGGCAACCCTGACCCAGAGTGATAAACGCCGAACATTTCCTCTCATGTGTGGATGCTAGCTTTGGTTATTTGGATATATGTGTTTAAACTGGCATACCCATAGAACACCGAAAACAGTATGAAGCTACTGGTGGACATTAAGTAAAAGGAGGTAAAACCCAGGTGGTATAAAGAAAGAAGGATGAATAATGGCATAGGAAGAGTTACGTGGGGTGCAGGATGGGAAGAGAGAGTAGAAGGAGTAGGGGGAAGGGTGACTAGCACTAAAGAGCATTCAATATGGCATATGGAAATTTACTATGGTGAAAGCTTCCTGAAATATATATGTCTAAATATATAAAGAGAGGCTTAGTTGGAGTTAGCCTATAATAAGCGGTGGTGGCAGTGCCTCTCTGAGAAGCCACAGACTGTAAAAAGCTAAGTGTCTTTGTTTGAGTTGTCTGTCAGTGGGGTATAACAGACCTTCCCCAAACCTTACAGTCTACTGCTATTGCTCTTGGTTGTGAATTGAGTGACAAGACAAGAAGGAATTCATGCCCAGTTCTGTAAAACTGGGCAAAAATCCATGTCTATGGATGTCCTCAGCCCTATGGGAAAATCTACTGTTGTCTTGCTATATGGACATGGTGTCAAATAGCCATCTAAATGTTCGTGTTTACATCCGTAGATTATGCTCAGTGTTGGTTAAAGAAGCATATTCTCCAAGTGGACATTGGTTAGAGCAGAGATTCCTAACTGATGAGAGTGCTGAGAAAAAGTGGCTATGGAGTGCTGAACCCTAAATTGGTCATCTACAGCATCCCTCAAGTGCTTAGGGAGCATTGCTAAGGAGAAGCTAGAAATAAGGTAAAAGGCCAGAGGATGGGAAGGAGTATTTGCGAAGCTATCTTTGGCTATGACATGGGTATTGAATCCATGAACTCACAGCAACAAAAGACTGGGCTCATCAGATCTATCATAGATCAAGGAAAAGTTCATGAATCCTACTCCTCCTTGAGGCAGTTCATGATTGATGGAGGTGGGGAACTCATATTCTTCATTTTTGTAGCTTAAGCAAGTAACACCCTACCACCCTACCCATGCTCACAAAAGAAACCCTAACTATAGTGGGCCACAAACATGGAACTAGCAGGAGCCTTTTGGCAACAAGGGATTTGGTGAGAGGCAGAAGTGAATAAGAGAGAACAATGGGGGAGGTTATAATCAAATTATATTACACATATATGTTATAGAATCATGGAAATAAAGTTTAGAAAGTAAATTGGGTAAGTGAATTGAATAAATAGCATTCACGGACCACAGAATATTTGAAGAATAAAGTTGAAAATTCTCAGTCTCTAGGGCAATGAAAATTTAATCTACACTAGAATTTCATCACACACCAGCCATTTGGCTATGAAGAAAACAAATTAAAAGAAATACTTATAAAGATGCAGGGAAAGATGATATTGTCACTGCTAGCAAGGGTGTAAATTTGTGTATCCCTATGGAAATCAGTGGGGAATATCCTCAAAGAACTAAAGATGGAACATACTCAAGGAATTCTAAGTCAACATACCACACACAGGCACATCCATGTTTATTGAAGTACTACTTACAATGCCCAAGATATGGCACTGGTCTAGATGTCCACCAAAGATGAATGGATCAATAAAATGTGTTACACTGGAGATTTTATTCCTCCATCAAAAAGAATGAAATTATGTCCTTTTCAGGAAAGTTGGATCAAAGACCACCATATTTAGCAAAGTAAGTTAATCTCAGAAAGACAAATGCTACATGTGTTCTTTTATGTGTGTAATAATATATGTTATTAGAAGAGGAACTATGAGATGAAAAACTCCAAAAGAGAAGGTAGAGAGGGGAACAAGAAAGAACACTTGGGTGTGGGAGAGCGACAGAATATCACAAGTTGTCTTTCATATGCTGGATAAAGATTTAACCATCTGTACATGTGATGTGTGACATGAAGGCAGAACGGGGAATACTTGTGGAGAGGAAGAGAACAGTGGAGGGTGGAATGGGAGGAGAGTTGGGTGACAAATATGGCCAATAAGTACCATGATGTATGGATGAAAACATAATGAAACACATTATTTTGTGAGTTAATAACAAGAGAACCTTCAAGACACATTTTACACTGAAAGAACACGCATCTTCCTGGTAGAATTTATCTCACCTACAGGTGACTTCTCATACAAAGTGGAATGTGAAACTAGGTAAATACCTGCTATGTTGTGTTGTGAGTCACGTCCAGAAAAGTTGTCATGTTTGGTGCAGGTGTTTTTGTTGTTTTTGCTGTTTTGGTTTTTTTGGGGGGAATTGTTTGTTTCTTATTTTTATTTTTTTTAACAATGTGTGATCTAGGCTGTGTTATAGGCCCCTTTCAAAGGTGTTAAACATGGAACACTGGCTAATCTAACAGTGTGCTACTCAACATGTTGAAAGCCCAGAAGGCAAAGGTGAGGTGATTGGAGCAGGCTAGCAGAGGATCGAGCTTCAGAGTCTTGTTGAGGAGGGCTAGGATCCGATGAATGGGGAGTTGAGTAACAGTGGGTGCAAGCCTACAGTGAACTTGATGAGAACTGGCAAAGGAAAGCAAAGAGATGCGTGCCAGGCTTCAGACTCCAGGCTCCAAAGTCAGTGCATTGAAGTCAAGCAGTAAAAAGGAGGCTTTTCTGAACACTCCTTTACAAGAAAGAAAGGAAAAAGAGAACTGATGCTACTAGGCTCTGGATAATTGTGGCTGCTACGCAAGTTTTTAAAAACCAGACTGGTTGCTAATGCATCTCATGGAAGGACTGCCCCTTCACCTTCGCATAGAGTATGGGAGGAAGTAATTAAAGAAACTCTACTTTTAATGTTGGTGAGAATGATGGCAGCAGACTCTCTAGAGAACAACTTCAAAATATTTGCTTAGCTTTTTTCCAGTTCCTGGAATTAATCCAAAGTATATCTTATCATAAATACAAAACTGATGTAATGTGACTTTTGTACAGAAGGTGAAATATCTACATAATAGAACACAATGTGTCACAGTTTTAGAATTTTATTCTGAAATGTTTAAGATACATAAAAGGTTTCCAATGTATGTTAGATTATAGAACAAAATAGATTTTGAAGAAATAAGCCATTTAAAATCTGTAGGAGACTCGTGTGTGTGTGTATGTGTGTGTGTGTGTGTGTGTGTGTGTGTGTGTGTATAAACATACTCTGTATGTTTGACACATAGAGACATGGTACATGCTACCCTCTTAAATATTAATTTTTGACTCTGATCTACTACTATGCCTTGTGCTTCTCAAATTTTAAAATCAATTGCAAGATTCAGCTAATGTATCTCTAAGTTCATAATTTTTTATTATGTGTATGAATGCTTTGCCTGCTTATATGTTTGTGCACCACATACATGCCTGGTGCCCAAGGAGATCAGAAGAAGGCCTGAGATCTCCTGGGACTGGAGTTACAGATGGATGTGGGTTCTGCAAATTGAACTCAGGTCCTATGGAAGAGCAACAAGTACCCTTAACCACTGATCCAACTCTACAGACCCTAGTTTATTAGGTGATTTATTTATTAGTTTTGGTTTGGTTTGGTTTAAATGAAATATGCGTGTGTGTGTGTGTGTGTGTGTGTGTGTGTGTGTGTGTGTGTGTGTGT
>NW_021620197.1:202080-213012 GCF_004785775.1 Grammomys surdaster | reverse complement strand
TGTGTGTGTGTGTGTGTGTGTGTGTGTGTGTGTGTGTGTGTGTGTGTAGGCCAGAGATCTGCGTCAGTCATTCCCCACTTTACTCCTTTTAGACAGGGTCTCTCAACTGAATCTAGAGTGCACAGATTGGCTAGCCTGTCTCAAATTGAGCCCATGGTCCTCCTATCTTTGCTTTGCAGTGCTGGGATTAGATGTGAGACAAGGCCTTCACATCTGAGCTTTCTTTGTGCATGTTGTGATCTGAATTCAAGTCCTCCTTCTTGTAGATCAAGCACTGTACCCTTAAGTCATCTCCCCAGTCCCACAATAGCTAGACACTGAAGTATATTATATGTAGGTGTTTACATTTGCATACACATACACACATGTAACTGCCCAGTTAAATTTTTCTAACTAATGTACTCTTCAAATATATTACCCATACATCAGATATTTATACCACGTGTAGTTCCCTTATGTTACACTTTAACCAGAATGATGCCAATCTTTGAGTGAAACTGTGGATACACTGCCCTCCAGTGGGCATTGGACTGATGTGTGTATCTAGTCTACCACCGTTCTCAGCAAAAAGTCTTAAGACCTAATGTTCTTACTGTATTAGAAGAGATAAAAGCAGACAGTGACAGAGGTGAATGTAATCAAAATATATTTATATGCATTATGAAAATGTCATAATGAAAGCCATTATTCTGCACAATTAATATATGCAACTAGGTTTTTTTTAAAAAGTAATATAATAGTTTTGTTTTTGTTTTTGCTTTTGCTTTTGCTTTTGCTTTTGCTTTTGCTTTTGCTTTTGCTTTTGCTTTTAAATATGCTGTCTCCAAAGTAAAATAGTAGAGGGCAAACTCACTGCACAGGAGGGAAACCTGAATGGGAATTGATGCAGACAGTGCTGGCAGCTGCTATTCTGCCATGTGCTTTGCTTCAATGATAAAACTGTCAACACTCCAGTGTTCCTACCCAACGTCTTTCTTGGCACAGGCATGAAAGGGTCAAGGCGGAAGAGCTGCTCGTTCCTGACATAGGCAAGACTCTGGTGCTGCAAGCCTTCTTTAACTGCTTTCTTGCCTTTAGTGGGTTTTTGCCCAACAGGCTAACAACTTCAACCAGGAGCCCATTATTCAATGCTATGTTCCCTAAGGTGGTGCTTACAGCATTATCTTACAAAGTACACATGTTCCGAGAGTTCAGGGGAAGGATAAAGGAATGGCAGCCATTGGTAGCCAAGTGAGCTACTTATAAGAGACATCAGATCACATCTTGATGCCCTTACCCTATGCTGTAGGGACTTGCCCAGAGGGCCTCCAACCTCGCCTTCCATGCAATGACGTCAGAAAGTTCCACCAAGAAAATAAAACAGCAATTACATGGGCTGGTCATAGCAACCCTCTTGGAGAGCATGAGTGAACAGATCTTTGGAGACATTATCCCTCGATTCCATGACCATAGATAGAAAGGCCTAAGGCATCTCTGCAAAGGCTTCCTTAGAAGTGACCAACCCACAAGTGCTGGGCACACAACTCTTGGTAGGGTGCATGTTGGAGGTGTCCTTTCAGAAATCCCTGGTCATAGTCTCTAACTTCCCATGTCAGATTTGCAGATTTGACAGGAAGAGGGTGTACAAATGAGACACTCAGGAGAAGCAATACTTTGAATTTCATATTAGTCCATTTCTGGCTTAGTATACTGCAGTCTGAATTTCTTGGACCATGGCTATGTAGAGATGTTTACATTTGGATATGCATAAACATTTCAGTGTCATTAATTTTTCAAGCTATAAATGTATAATATAAATATATAATAAATGTATAATATAAAATACAATGTATCTCTGGAACCACAGAGAGCCATGGTCCCAAGAGCCTTGTGTTTGTGGGAAAATACCAAAAACATGCAAGATGCTACTGCTAACCTTGTCCACCAGGCTGAGGGAATGAAAGGCATCTTCAACTCAGGACAATTTTCATTTACAATGGGTTTACTAAAACATAATCCTTTAAGAAACATTGTAAGTTTCTGAATTTATCATTGAGCTTCTTGTGTGTTTCCTTGGTTGGTGCTGGGAATGGAGTCTGGAGTCTCATACATGTTAAACTCACAGATTTTCCTCTGAGATACACTCCCAGCCAAAATGGACTTCTTTTTAAAGATAATGTCAGGGGTTCTCCTTAGGTTTACTAGAGCTGCTGGCTGGTGAAGTTTGTCTTTAGATCATGGAAGCAAAACAATGGTCCATTGGTGCAACCCTAAAAGTTTTCAGGTCCTCCATTGACTATTTGCTCCTCTTAAATGTGTCAGGTGACAGGGAGTTGGGGAACCTGCATCAACAATGGCTAGAAAGATCTCAGTGATATGTGTTTTTAAATGACTGCTAACTGAAAAGACTTCTGGGGCATGGTAGGGATTGTAAGTCAAACCTTATCCAAGCACAGGCATGTCTTTGGTTTATATTGGGTTTTACTATACTGGGGGAGCTTCATTTTATAAGACAGTGGCTACAGTTTTAAGATATTTTTAGGTATGCCTTAGAGCAAAAAGGACACCATGCCTTTATTTCACTACAGCTTTTGAGTTAGACTCAAAGTCTTACAGAATACTGGGGACAAAATTTTACTTCAAAAATATGCCCATTGCATATTTCTTCTACTGTTGGGTGTCATGAGCAATATCACAATACACATTTCTGTACAGACATTCACAGTATCCCAGGGTGGGTACTACATAGGAATCACAGCACCAAGGAAAAACCACGAGTTTTGTATGGAGTGCTAATTTGTTATCTGTTCCTGTCACAAATGCCTGCAAAATATCAATTTACAAAGAGAAAGAGGTCTTTGTGGCTCATAGTTCTGGAGATTGTAGTAATGACTTGTCGGCTCCATTGCTATGGGCTTGCTGCAAGACAGAACATAATAGTGAGAACGTATGGCGGAGCCACACCACATGTCTGGTGCTAGGGAGCTCAAGGGAGGAAGAGGAAAGCTACCCCCTCACTTCAAGGCTATTCTACATCTCTTGGAGAGTCCACCTCTTCCCAATATTGCTGCTTAGAGGGTAAATCCTTTAGCTTACTGGTCATGGAAGGACATTCAAGATCTGAGCAGCAATGCCAGATCTGATTAGTAACCTCAGTACTGAACACAAAATCTGCTCCCCTGTGGATTGTTGTTGAAATGCAGGTGAGGGCAGGTGAAATATAAGACTAGAGTCTGTGATTGTGCAATGAAAAAGGAAGACAGGGCTGAGAGTTTCAGAGTGAGAGGACAGAGGACAGACAGATGGAAAGACAGAGAAAATGGTGGAAGAAGATGAACTAGAGCCAGGTGGCTTGAAATAGCCACAGGTAGCTATAAATACCATAGAAGGGATAGAATAATATAGGACAATGTGTCCAATCTAGGTGGGCAGCTTGTATCAATATCAGTTGGCTCTTTGTTCATTGTGCAGGCATTTTGTGAGTTGAGAATTTACTGTTATAAATCTGACTGATAAATTGCAAGCCTTTAGAGTTTTGGTTTTACTGGGTTACAGGGATTTGTGACAGCTAGTCTCAATGGGCAGATGGCTGGGAAGATATGAGCAGATCAGAGTCAAGCAAACCTAGAGAAGTTACGTGGCCGCCGCATGGGGACCATGGGAGCGGGGAGACTGCTGTGTCCTGAGAGTAGCTAGTAATAGCGTGAGTTGATTTTTTAATTAGTACACACAACACTCCCACAAATGCCTATGATAGGTGGTTACCAGTTCCCCCTTTGCCAGCATGTGCTCTGTAAATTGACAGGTAACTTGTACTGTCAATACATTGTCGTTGCTAAATCAATAAAATGCTGGTTGGTTTTGTTATCTTAACACAAACTTAGACATATCTGGGAAAGAAATCATCTAAAATGAGAAGATATCTCCATTAGATTATTTTGCAGGCAAGTCTGTGGAGTAATGTTTTGATTTGTGATTGATGTAGGACGGCCCAGCCCACTCTTTGTGGTGCCACCCCAGAAAGGTGGTCAGGGGTTGTATAAGAAAGGAAACTGAGAAGACTGTGAACAGCAAACCAGTGAACAGCACTCCTTCATGGCCTGACTCAGTTTTTATCTCTGGGTTTATCTCTTGAATTCCTGTCCCGACTTCCTTCAGTGATGGATTGTTACATGGAAATGTAAGTTGAAATGAGCCCCCTTCCTTCTCACCTTGCTTTTGGTCGTGGTGTTTTTATCGGAGTAGAAACCCAATTAAGACAGCTTTAACACACTAAGAAGTATTCCACTTCTCAAATGTTGTAGACTGAGAAAAAGAAAACTCATTATCAACTTTGCAGCTAATTAGCAGACTCACTCTGCATAAACAACCACTCATTGCTGTCACAAGCAGCGCTGTCTCTCACCACGCTTACCTTCCTTCTGGGCATCGTACTCTAAAGATGTACTGATAGGACTCTCCTAGATCCAGTAAGAACGTGGCTTTGCTCCAGTGTTCAATTGTGATATACCCAGTAAGGATATTGCTGAAATCATGGCTGACCCTTTGATGGCTCTGTGACCCTGAGGTGATTACCAAACTACTTTGGCCTCATTTGTTCTGAGCATTAAAGGTGAAGGTGTTTGCCTGCACCTGGCTAGTAGAAGTCTTTGAGAATGGAAGGATTTGTTGTCTGTACCCTCAAAATGGTACTCAGTGAGGGACCCCATCCTGTCTGTTCTCTCTATATGAGGAACTCTATATAGGAGTGTACTTAACTCCACTCCTCACATAGGCAACGTACACCAGAGTATGGCATCACATAGCTCTGAATAAAGCTGCACATTTTATGATGTACGGCTTATATTTTGGATCTAACCATTCTCTTGGAGATGAGGCTCAAGGACAATAATCTAATGAGATGGTAGATATCTTTGTTATATGAAAAAGTGTCACTCCCACAATAGCCTTATTCAATCCTTCACCCCAAAGGTAAGTACCCCTAGCATCCTGCACGAGATCCTATTCTATCTTGTACCTTTCTCTGCTGTATTGAGTTTCCTTACAGATTCTTTTCTACAGGATACTAACCTAGGATTCATTCTCAATCTTGCAGCTGTTCCTCAACTTCTCCACGGACTTCTCTCCATGGAGAATGTGCTGTTTAGAGACACATGCTCACATGTGCTATGTTCATTGACACAAGTTCAAGAGCAGTGTAATAAAGAGAAATGAGGGGTTGAGCAAAAACTGAGTTACTAAGATGTGTGTCACAATCTTGCTTACTACCACTCCTTGTTACAAGTCACGTTTTGCTGCAAGATAGGTGTAGGGCCCATGTGTCTGTGAGTGCCTATTATTCAAAACACAGCCTCCATGAGAATAGCTATATTATTTTCCAATATTAAATACATTAAAGTTGTTTTTGAAAAAAAAATCTCCACAAATACCCAGATGAGTGTGTGGTGGGGGTGGGAAATGCGGCCTTCTGGTTTTTATTTTGTTTTGTTTCTTGTAACTTTGAAAGCATTTTCTGAAGCCTACTTAGTTTTACCACGGAAACTGCAACGTTATGAAGGACTCTTGCTCTTTAGTCAATTCATTGATTAACAGAAGTTTGTGAATTATTCAGAATAGTAGTGACAAATATCATTTTAAATTATAAATATAACAGTATTTATGTCTTATCAAAACATAAGAAAAAGGTTTTCAAGCCATGAAAAAGCAGTACAACTGCAACAAAAAATGGGTTCACTTTGGATTATTAATAAAATTTGTATAAAATACAATTTTTTCTTTCATTATCTGGGTTGCAACTTCAAAGGATGCACTTGAACACCTACCAAAAATAAAAATGAGTTCAGATGTTGATGGCCATGGAAACAATGTGATCTAGCATTAGTATCTGTACTTCTCAAAGCATAAGAGCTCACTGTGCCTGTACATCACACCTCTGCAGCTTGTGCAACCTTCAAATAATCTACATACCCATTAGCCACTGAGCCTTGTCCAGATATCTCCAGGGCACCATCAGCTGACCTGACTTGCTACCCAAGGGTACTCAACTGCTCACCGCATGGTATAGAGAAGCGTGCCATCATCTTCCAGCCTCAGCAGCTTGTTGGGTGTCGTCATATTGTGTGCAATGGACTTCTTCCCATTGTGGAAGAATGTGTCTGGGGTCCAGATTTTGCTGGCAAGAAGATTGTTGAGAGGGAGGCGTTGCATAGGCCCCTTAAACCGCAGCCTTTCATCTTTCCAGCTTTGTCGGAAAAACACATCTATGGTGTATTCCTAATGCACAAGAAGACATCAGGGTGACATCTCAGTGGGAGAGGTCTTTACCACAGTTAATTTGATGTGGAAATTGTCTGTGTTAACCAGGCTTTGGTACCTACCATTTCTGTGTCGGATACTGGGCCAAAGCTGGTAACGTAGATGTCTGTTCGCACCTGCGTGATTCGCTCTGAAACACAGACACAAGTTGCTTTGCACTGCCTTACCAAGAGCCTCCTCTATACTGTGTTGTTCTCAGTGTAGCACTGAACTTCATTCTTCGTAACTGTGACACACTTTTGTGTTTCGTAAACCTAGAAGACTAGAGTAATGCTCAATGGACCTGAATTGCTTCAAGCTACAGATCAAACAGTGTATCCATCATTAGGAAAATGGCCCAGGTCTCATGGTACCTCTGTCTCTGGGAAGTTGTCCTCAATAGATGTAGACTGAGACACAAGTTAGTGAGTGGAGACACTCCTAAACCTGGAGTTCTAAGGCCATCCTGCTCTGGATACTGACTTGAGTGACTCTCCCAATAAAGCTGAAAGTACTAGGTGGCCTCAAGAAAGGAGTAATGAGAAAGGGCTTTGGTGCACACCAACACAAGTACGGCTTGAAAAAGAGAATCACTCCTCCTTAGATGACATTGTGAATTGTTTGAAACTCTCATCGCAGGGTTCTACTATATTACTAAAGTAATGGGATATACAGAATTGATCAAAATGATCAATAATACTGGGGCAAGGGCTACTGTTTCCCATGGGTTATGAGTAAAGACTTCATTCAGAATCCACCACCATCCATACTAAAGCACTCCAAGCTACCTGATGGCGTAGTGGGCTCAGATAGTTTCCCTGAAGCTCCTCTTAGGGTGATAATCCACTTATTTGCCATGTCTCTGTAGAGTGATTGTAAGGCCTGCCTTCTGGATAAGATACAAGCCCTTCTGCACCCTCTGTGCCAGAGTGACCCATTAGGCTCTCTGATGAGTGAGTAGTAGTGGCACAGACTGCCTGAATAAAATTCCTGAGTTGATGGTGGCTCAACAATCATCCCTATGCTTTGGCCCTCTGAACGTGTAAACAGAGATGGGACTGTTGATCACTGAGCCTGATATGTCTTTCAGTGGCTCAGAGAGATAAGGCCAAACCTGTGAGGACTTTTCTTGCACTAAAATCTTTGAATACAAATCTGTGCTTTCTGTTAATCTTCACTAATAATACAAACACTGGAGAACTCATTTTACTTCAAGAATGCCTCTGGCAAAGGGTCTAAACTGAACAGTTTGTATGTATAGGAACACAGTTAGTAGATGTAAAGTTTGGAAGTTGTTGCTGTTTCAGACCTTCACTGGGGTTGAGGAGCTTTCTCCTTTAGATAAGCAGGGACATTGTAAACACCTTGACTATGGTCTCAGTGAGAAATTATACTTTCAAAATGTAAAGACACAAAGAAAAACCACAGTGGACAGTAAATTTCTGATAAGCATTTACAGAGAAGAGAGTGAGGGATTTTTAAGAATTATTTTCTTGGGTGCTCAGCTTTAGCAGCACCTACGAGCTCATTTCTTTCCTAAAGAACTAGAATGGACTGTACTATATCCGGAAAACAGAGAGGCTCAAGACTTTGATAAGGAGTCCACTTCCCTCGACTTTCATGAATCTGGAAAATTATAATAGGACATGATACAGATGGGTTTTCTACTTAGAATCCTGACAAAGTAGTTCTGTCAGAAGTTATCTGAACTTCAGTCAACATATTTTTATGGCTGAGGGTGATTTCCCCTTGGATCTTCACCAGCCTCAGCTGGAAATACACTCACCTCCCAGCCCAGGCCGCAGTCTGTTGTCATAGCCATCCAAGAGCCCATCCAAAATCCTGGTGAATATTGTGATGTTGTCATTGGTCTGGTCTTGTACAGAACTAGTTGGCATTTGTGAAAAGCTTTTAAATAGAGAAAGGAAAGAAAGAGAAAATTCCAATCGCTTTGTATAAACATTTTTTTTCAAGACAGGAACACAATACTCATATGGCATCTGACCTTGGAGGACTGGCATCTGAGAAACATACCGCCCACACTGCCTTGGCTGGCCACTGGATTCTTTTAATGAGCCCTGGATCTTGACTATTCTTTCTTCTCTAGGCCAAATGGCTGCCAACTTAAACTTAACATCATGTTCCAGGTTCCCCACTCTTTTTTTTCTTTTTTTTTTTTTTAAGAGCTGAAGGTCCATGCTTCTTTTCTAAATGCCAGGCTACTCTTACAGGAGAATGTACTATGGCTGTGATATGTTGTATCACAGAATGTGGCTGTCAATTCTATAGTCACGTTTGAAAAAAAAAAAAAGAGTCTCTGTACCTGGACTAGCTGGATGATGAAATCACGTGGGAAATTGAAACTTTTGTTTCAATAAAAAAAAAATGAGTTTGCAAGTCATCAGTGAGAACAAGGAGGCTGAAAATTTCAACCCAAGGATGGTATGCTGACCCACGACTTCAATCGCAGAACTCTGGCTGCAGAGGCAAGCAGATCTCCACGAGTTCAAGACCTTCCTGGTCTATATAGTGAGTCCCAAGCCAACAAAAGCTACATATTGGGGTCCTATCTCAAAAATGTATGTAAAAAATTTATCCAAGTTAGAAGACAAGATGGTGAGCACAGATCTCATTGCATCCTTACAAGCAGACTGGCCTTCAGAAAATGAGCAAGAATATTCTTAGAATATTCTGGTTTTATTCAATAGTGTGAAGTTTTCCAGACTGCAAAAGAAGGTTGTACTAAAGAAGAAAGGTCGCATCAACCCACTTGGAAGCAATCAATGAAAATGTATGGTTTTCAAGAGGCAAGTGGGGAAAGTGCATGTGCATTCTGACCTCAGCTTCTCACAGGGTGATGGCAACTCTGATTTCAACAAGGGCATGAAAGAAAATGCCTATGCAGACCTGGCATCCTGCAGCCAAGTTCCAAGAACTTGGTGTGTCAGACACACAGCGGTTATGACATCAGTATCTACCTGGAGGAATGCTGAACAAGCCAAGGAGACTACTTGGGGGACAGGAAGTCTACATGCCCAGGGGATGGGAATATGCCTGAAGACCACAGAGTCCCCCTCCATTTATTTCCGTTGCTTTCAGATGTGAAATCAGCACTTGATGTGCAAGATGGTCTTGGCTCCACAGACTCAAGGCAGATTACTGGATGAAATTCAGTACTCTTGGCACTCAAAAAAAGAGCACATGATTCCTGGCACTTCCCCCAGAAGCCTGGCTGTGCGATGCCAGGTCTGCATAAGCACTTTCTTTCACGCCCTTGTTGAAATCAGAGTTGCCATCTCCCTGCGAGAGGCTTAGGTCAGAATGCACATGCCCTTTCCCCACTCGGCTCTCGAAAACCATGCATCTTCATTGATTGCATCTAAGCAGATCAATCCTTCACTGGCCCCAAGGGGAGTCCCGTTAGAATAAGCATAAAATTCTTTTGATTTAAATTTCACATCACCACTAAAATGAGTACAGCTGATGCTCGTACAAGCTAAACCTCAGTTCTGTTAGTACAGAACACACAAATGTGAATATTTTATTCTTTTATTTTAAAATACTATAAGGTTTCATTTCTTTTTTCTCCTCCCCCCCTCCCTCTCATTTTTTTGAGGCAGGGTCTCTCTGTAAAGCTCTGGTCATCCTGGAACTTACTTCGTAGATCAGAACAGACTAGTGTTGAATTCAGAGATCCACTTGCCTCTGCCTTCTGAGTGCCAGAATTAAAGGCAAATGCTATCACCTAGCTGTATTATGTGCCTCTCATTTCTATCACCCATGACAATTTCACACTTCAGAAGAAACAATGGAGCCTCCATAGTTAGTAGTTGGATGAAAAGCCTTGAGGTGTCTGGGTTGTATGAGAAAAATGTTGTCCTCTGGTCTTGCCTTGTTGTCTAAAAATTGATCCCAAAATGTCTGATCTCATAGTCTGCTTCTCATGACATTCAGAGATTGTCAATCTGGCTATCCAATTTAAGTCAATTTCCAGATGCCTAACATTGGAAGAGCCACAGTATTTCTTCAGTTTAAAAATTAACATGTGAGAATATACAACCATAGAAAATGATAACAATATTGTCTCTCCTCACACATTCATCTATTTCCTGCTATTTAAAGTACCCAAGGACAACTTCATCCAAAAGCCTTAAACATAAAAATGATGTAATAGGTAGTCCAGAATTTATAAACTGTACACTATTAATGTTCTTAATATCTTAGTATGCTAATTTATAGGCTGTACTTTACCACAGTGTTCATGATAGGAAAGAAGTTAGAAGATGGAGGATTTTGCATTATCTTAAATTTTGGGCGCATACCAGAGGTTTGGAATATATCTCCATAATCAAGGAGCAATTATTTCATCATTCAAGGACTTTCCTAAGCTTGTCCATTATCAGTTGTGAAATGTTCTTCAATCATATTGGATAAGAACATCCCTGGCCATCAAGAGAAAACGATCTGATGGTATCACTAGCTATTTCATGACAGTGGGCCACAGTGTCGCTTATGTTGCTTGGCATTCTCTCTCTCTGTCTCTCTCTGTCTCTCTGTCTCTGTCTCTGTTTCTCTGTCTCTGTTTCTCTGTCTCTGCTTCTCTGTCTCTGTTTCTCTCTCTCTCTCTCTCTCTCTCTCTCTCTCTCTCTCTCTCTCTCT